>NW_027526407.1:31321570-31419570 GCF_048455015.1 Haemaphysalis longicornis | reverse complement strand
ATGTACCGCACTTACTCGCGTAATAAACCCACTTTTTCCCCAGAAAATTCGGCATGAATTTGGGGGGAGGGTTCATTATGCGGGAGCAAATTGCAGCAGATATTTAAAAGTTGAAATTTCGTACAATAAAGTTGCCAAGAGAAGCGCCGTCATAGCCTTACCATTTTCGTAAAAACACGTACCGTATTTATTCGAATATAGGTCGACCTTTTTTTTCCGAAAATATATGCTTAAAAATTGAGGGTCGACCTATAATCGTGACCGAAGAACCTCGACCTATAGTCGTGATCAAAAATGGCGAGCGCACCGAGCGATCCGTTTCTCCGTCGCGCCCGGCGCTCCTCAATTTGAGGCGGCAGTGCAGAGCATCTAGAACAAAGACAGGCAAGAAAATAAAGGAAAAAATAACAAAACAATCAGCGTAAGAAAACCACCCACAGTCACTGCCGGCTATCGCGCATTACCTGCGGCCGAACCGGACACGAGCGAGCATGCGAGCGAGCTTACGTACTGGCTAGAGAGCCAGATTGGCTTGGCTTGGTGTCTTCGGAGCCACGGTAGCGGCTAGCGCGAGGTGGGGGTAAGGTGACTTTCGCCACCTAGCGTAGCCACCTCGTGAACGGAACGGCAATGCCTGCTTCGCTCGCTGTCTCTACTATCTCCCGTACTCCGTTTCATGCGCTTTCTTTGTGTTTGCTTCGTTGTGATTTCTGCACACAACGTTTTTCTCGTGCGCATTTCGCGATGTCACGTCGGGCTTTAAGCGGCGGGTGATCCTGTTTGCTGAGAACTTGAACAACTGCGCCGCTCAGCAAGAGTTAGTCGTTAATGAAAAGCTGATCAGGGGATGGCGGAAACAGCGGGACGACGAACTTTTTGCTTGTAGGGGACTGCGTCGTGCATTTCGTGGTGGGAGGCACGATGCTCTCAAGAAAAAACTCCGGCTGCACGTGGAAGAGGAGCGTGCGAAAGGACACCGAGTGTCCTGCGAAGATATTCAGACCAAAGCTCAACAGTTAGCACTGCGAGGCGGGATTGGCCGGTCAGCCTTCAAAGCCAGTCAGGGGCGGGGGTGGGTAATGAACTGCGGCGCAAGTTCCGACGATGACGCAGTGTGTGGCTCCGACCAGTGAGGTGACCGCGTTGTAAATAAATGTGAGTTTTAAAAAGTTTCCTCAAGTTTTTTTCTTAAAAGTATGGGTCGACCTATAATCGAATATATTATTTTTTTTTTTTTCGGCGACTTCAATTTTTAGGGGGTCGACCTATATTCGTGCTCGACCTATTTTCGAATAAATACGGTAGGTAATTCAGTGATCAAATTTCTTTTTTATTCGCGACATGCTAGCAGCCCCCCACTCGCCATGGAGCTGTCCTCCTCACTGAAGTCGCTTGCGGCTTCACGTTTGTTGTTGGCCCACAGCGCACTGTCTTCCGTGCCGTCAAAGCACTCCAAAGTTTCTTTTCCAACGCCGGGAAACTTCCCGTCTTTGGGCCTATGAAGCACGCGGCGATTCCTCTAAACCGCCCAAAAACCTCTTGCTTTCACCGTAGAGTACACGCACTGGGTCAACTGGGTCAAGTGCCACACAGCCGCATGCTCCACCACCTTGAGTTTAAAACCGCCTGTGTAGATCATGTTCTGGCCCGTCATACGGCGCACATCAGGAGCACGACAAAAGGTCAGAGCACAGCTGAACTACACTATAGCTGAACAACAAAACCACAGAGCGTAATGGCAGTCGCGGAACAAGAGCGGAGGAGTGCAGAGTACGTTTAGTACTCTGCACTAGTACGTTTAGTACTCTCTTTAGTACATACCTCCGTCCGCACTTTGTAAACAAAAGACTTCGCTCCTTTCAGAAAGGTAGCAATTTCCGGGTCGGTCGGGTGCGCGGCCAGGGCAACAAGGACTGCATGGCATTTCATTTCCTGCTTCAACTTGTACACTTCCATTTCTGAACAAACTGCGCAGTATGAAGCATAACGGGTTGACAAATAAGAAGCCGTACGCCTAAATATATATGATGAGCCTGCTGGTGTCTATGGCGATAAGCAATAGCGTTCTCAAATACCTCGCGCACCCTGTATATCCAGTTAAATGCTTTGATGACACGTTTGCCGAGCTTCACCGTAGCTTTGAGCTTCAGCGTAGCTTCACCGTAGGGTTGGCAGGCAAAAACTGGACCGATGCTTTTCACCGAGCTGGCGACATGATTGGCCGAACTGTTGTTGAGAAGAAGACAAACTTGGCGGCCGGACTTCTCCAGCTTGGCATCCCATCCCCGGAGCTACTCCTGCTAACACATAGCGTGTCATCGACGCTTGCTTGTTGGATGCTTAGCGAACTGAGAGGCCTCTCGCATTTTTTGAAGCAGCAAGGCACCTTTCCTCTTGCTGATAATGAATGGCCGAAGTTTGCACAAGCCGTCCGTATTTGGGGCGATCAAAATGGAGATACACATCTTTCTCATTTTTCCACCATGGCAGTTACTGCCCTTCAGATCCAATGCCTTATATGGCAGCATTTGTTAAAATAGTGCAGTTTCGTTGGCATTTAATATCTGCAACAGCGAAAAACAATCCTGGGCCACTTCCACTAACGTGAAACCTGGAGAGGGGCAAAGCATGCCGTATATAAGTGTATTCTTGGCGCCTTGGCATTTTTGCCAATGGAGATGTAATTGTTGGCGGGGTAGAGGAATACAGCTTTGGTGTAAAAGTCTCATGTCGTTGAAGTATGAAGTGTTCTAGTGCGAGGCATTGGAAAACGAGTGTTTTAATGAGTTTTTTTAGCACACGTTGCATTCTGGCGCGAGGCGTAAACGAATGTCCCAGTGCTTTCGTACCGTCACTACATCAAAAATGACATGAGACGACGTAAGATGCCAATAGCCCGAGCCCCTCAGGGGCTTCACCCCTAATACCTGACCATTCTTCGGCCAACCACTTTTCAATGCTATTGTTGCTGCTAGTCACCCCGCTTTCACCTGAGAGGGTTTTCCCGATGATGCCGTAGCAATTTTTGAAGCTTTGCTGCCATCTGGAGCCACCAGTGAAGTCTTCTTCTCCCGATGCTCTTGTTAACGACTTAGCCTGTTGACGCTCGGGCCGTCAACAGGAATGTTTTTTGCACGAGTCTCTAAGAACCAGGCGTGCAGGGCTTGTTCAACCTTGTCATGCACCGCAACTCTCGCATGACATGCTCCGAAATGGCCATACTGCGCTGCCTTCACCTTCACGTCAGCTTCGTTGCGCACTATCATGCTCAAAGTGTTGCGAGGAGTTCCGAATATTGCTGCAGCCAACAACTTCTTTTCTCCAGCTGTCGCCCGATAATGATATAAGTCTTCGTTGCCGAATCCAAATTCCCAGTTTTTTTCACGTACATAGCTTCAGAATGTGTGAAACACGCACGATGCCGTACCTGACTCCCTGCGCCAGCAGAGCCACGTCTGGACAGGCAGAGTCAGGCACTTGGTTTCCGAATGCTTAAAGGAGCCATGAAGAGAAAATACAACTTTGTTTAATTTGAAAGAACTAGATTTCAGTATCTCACTCAGCTCCATTACAGCCACAAAAGATGTTTTTTAACAAAAAAAAAACCAAGAAGTATTTAAGAACTTCCAAATTTTGTGCCAGAGTGACATGTTATGAGCAAGAATGACGTCATACGGGCCAACAATAAAACAATTTTCAGTACGTTAACTGCACGTTAGCATTCAAGTGATGCAGTCAAATGGAACTAGAGGCCCCATTACAGACGTCCAGTCATGTGTCGTCGCGACAGGTCAGTTAGGCGGCCGCCAATCGCACGAACAAGGTTCCGTGATGTCATAGAAAAGTTGCAGGAAATTGGCTAGGAGGTCGCGACTGTTTCACACGTTTTCTTTAATATCTCCGTTATTTGTTCGAACATTGCGATGATATTGGTATCATTGTTATCGGGACTGAGCAGTCTTTCTAATAAACCCAACTTGTATTTTGTCTTCATGGCTCCTTTAAGCCTGCATGAGCAATGACTCCTCCTCCTCCTCCCCCTCATTTACTGCCTTTTGCACCCTCTCACTCCCCACATTCTCGTTACCATTACGAGCAGGTGTTGAACGTCAGTCAACATACGCAATGGCACCTCTCTCCCACCAAGCGCAAGAAGTCATTGCTGGAAGGGCATCAGTAGAAGCGCACTTGCAGGAAAATTTGTGATGCGGTGTTCGATATATCGAATCTGCCGGTGACCGGTAGTTTGATACATGGGTACAACAGTGCTGTACTTTTGCATGGAATTTCCGAGGGGATGTTCAGACTGTTTGATATATAAAATAATTTGATATATCCAGGTTCGATATATACCGGATCGACTGTAATGGGCAAGCGAAGTCTGTTTGCCGATCGTAAACGGGCCCTGTGTAATCTCTCCAGAATTTAGTGAAAGCAACATTATAACAGTAATTTAAAACATAGCTAGGGTTCTTGTCATTGGTGAAACAAGTAGTTGAAACAATTGCTAAGGGTAGGCTGTCTAATAACCTGAAAGCAAACTACTGAGATCACAGTTTCCACCATATATATGCTGTGGCTTTGTAGTGACTTGGCGTTTGCACGGTATGCAACATTCCCAGATAATGGGCTACTTGATAGCAAAGTTGTTTTCTAGTGGTGACTATAATTGCTGGTGATATGTTCTTATTCCTCTCGCAGTTTTGTCGAATCGCTTACGAGTTGATGCAAGCCCGTCACGCGGAGGCAGGCCTGGACGCAACACGCAAGGCAGTGTCTCTGGACGTGGAATACTTTTACGCCTACGTGCCTTTCCCACCGAGGCGGACGCTGTATCGAAATGAACGTGTCTTCACAAACGAACTTCGGTGGACGTCCCCTGGTGGCCTGGTGGAAAGAAGCGGAGATTTCGCTTCACTGCACGAGGCGAAAGACAAAAAGTATGCCGACGGTTTCAACACTGGACGAATGGTTGGTTCCTCAGAAGACGGGAACCGAATGGTCTTCCCACGCTTTAAAACTACACAGACATACAGGGTTATGCAGTACAACGCTTTCAATGTCAGTCGGATCGAGTTGTAGTCTGTAGCATGAGCCGCCCTGCCTTTAGCTTTGCTGACATGATATTTGCTTTCCTGTAGGTTAGTGCAAATGGAAATTTTTGCTTTCGAAGTAAGTACGAAGTGAACAACGATTTTATTTAAACAATTTCAAATTTGAATAGCTGCATCAATTATTACTGCAATGAAGACTTAACTGGTCACTTATCTTTATGCAACACGAGTCAGTGAACTTTGAAGAATGCTAGGGAAGTCTCAAGGTACCATGATAGTTTTAAGAAAAAAGCTTAGATACTGCGCTCTCGTGAAGCTAGTTGGTGCGTGGTGAATGTTGATCATGCAGTTTTTAGTAATTGTCAACTTTTTGTACGTTTACATTATGCATGAAATGTCTTTGTGGAACCAATAGTTAACATTCTTGTGCTTTCACTGCAAGTGTGTTTTGAAAGCAGAATTTATTTGTTGCTAGTCCAGAAAAAGGACTTGTGAGCAGATGGTTGGAAAACGGGGATGATACCACAAAACCGTGAGAGCAATGCCACGTTGGGTGTTTTTTACCTAGTGCTGGCATGAAAGTTCATGTGGAACTGCCATTTATAGTTTTGCAAGAGAGTTGTGTTAAAGGGACCCTGCAACACTCTTCGTGCAGTGCAAGTAAACCTGCGCGACGTTTAGATTACACTGCCAGGAATACCCGAGCCAAATATTACATGTGCACGTGAAGCGGTAAGCACGCAAATCGCTGTCAAAGACGCAGAAAAACCAACCGTGCTCCCTTCAATTCTCCTCATTATGCACCCCTGGCATGGCCTAAACGACATCATTTGGGCCATGGCTGTCCAATAGGCTGTCACTGGTCAACTTCGCCGCTTATTTCTCACATTTCCTGTGACAATCCGCCGTCGTCGGCCCTGCGTACCAACCTCTTCTATGCCTGAGCCTGTACGAATAGTTTCGGTGGTCCTTTTGTGGTTTGAGTGCGCGTGGGGTTTGAGTGACAGATTCAATGCTTTCCTTTCAAGGAGACCACTCGACAACAAACGTTTATTGCTTCAAAAACGCCCTACCAGCCTGAGCGCACGCTTGCGAGCGGGCACCCATGCCTGCTTTTTTGTGGCACCAGTCCAGAAATAGACCCCTCCACGTTGCGGAGAAAAGGAGAAAACTCCCCGGCATGTGATATATCGAAGGCCGCCGAAGAAAATGCCGCGATCGCCCCCCTCTCTGGGAGAAAGTGCGAAGCTTTCGTCGCCTTGTCCGTGGTCGAGTTGAGAGGGACCAATTATGCGCAATTTCTCATCGCGCGTAGTTTCGGTGATAGTGAACGAATTTTCATAATTCTTGAGGGAGGAGATTGCTGGGACAATAGACTTTACCCCAAAATAAATTCCCAGTAGTCAATGGTAAGTGTTCCAGGGTCCCTTTAATTATAAAGCTTGCCACGATAAGTAATTATACCATAATTACACTGTTAAATTGCAGTGCTTGCGGAGGAGGTCACTACATGAGAGAAAAGTTGCCTTATATAAAATATTACCGTCAATAAAGTCAATAAAAGCAGCGGGATAGCTCCTTTGCGTTTGCTTTGTAGCACAGAAAAATTCCAGAAACTCCTTTGAAGAAGCATTTTTTTTTCAGGCTTGTTACTGAAGCTGTCTTTAGAAATTCTAAATTTTAGTTTTCTCATGTAAAATCAGTGAATATTCACTTCGATTCAAAGTAGTTGGTTTCATCCACATCATGTACACTTTGAAAGCAAAAATCCCTATTCACACACCCATACACGTTTGCCACAAATTCACTCTCTACGAAGGAATACATGACCAAACAGTATTGTGCCTAAAGAGCTATTTGTTGTCCCTGAAGACGTACATGTATTCATTATTGTTCGATTTTTCTGCTATTTTCATAACGCTCGTTAGGTTGCGGCGTTGAATTCCTGACGCTGGACGCCGCTTACACCAGCTTTGTCCCTGAATGGGCCATTTAATGCTTTCGCTTGCTGTGTGTTCAGTTGTAGCAAGCAGCTGCTATAATAGCGACAGGAAGGGCTTACTGAGAGACAGATGCATTGCTCAACAAACTGTTGCAGGGGCATGATGTGAACCAAGTATGTGTGGTGGGTCGCGCATTCAGTGAAAGAATCTCCTTACAGCGATGCAGTTTGTTGGAGTGTTTCTTCCCGGAATGTGATATCGTCAACACCTATTTCAAGGCGCTGTTTCACTGTAGTAGCCATTTTGCTGCCCTCTGTACAGGCTTAGCTCGCTGTGATCTGTGCTGCCAGTTTTAAAATGCTAGTTGAGTGTCTAACAATCGCTTCATTATGCTGGAAACGGGGGAAGCTAGGCTTCCAAGGTTTGTCTCTGTCACATACCTGGTCGCGTCATGTCATATTGACCGCATGCTTAGACAAAACATACAAAACTTGGATCAAAATGGCAGACATGTTTTGTTGTTTAATCAGTGCTCTGTGTGTAATGGCTGTTCTGAAATTATTTTAATATTAGTGGTGGCTTGCTTTGTCAGAAATTTTAAATAAGGCAGTACAGTAGGGCCCACTTGTAGCGAACCTGGTTTTGGCGCAATCCCGGTTGTAAAGAACAAGTTGTCGCTTTTGGTTACCATTTGTGTACGTATTTTATGTTCAGGTATAGCGACAGATGGATATAACAAAATGATTGACATTTTCCTATGTGTTCGTTATAAGTGGACTGGACTCTACTGCTTTTGATCGAATAACTTTCACCATTTTCTGCGTGACGGGAATTAAACTGCATCTTTCCGTGGATAGCAGTGATAACTCACACGGGTGGTGAATATAAAAGTGTTGTGATGCCTGTTTCATTTTTAGTCAGTGTCAGTTGGGCTTTTTATACTAGGTTTGTCCCAAAAAGCTGCAACGAAATGTCAATAACAGAGGGGTTGTGTATTAAATTTGTGTGAACAAAGTGATGCCCAGATGGTCACAATGCCTTCAACTGGTAGCGGAGTGTCTTTGTAGGCTTTGTTACAAAGAGGTTTAAAGATGTTCGACCAAAAAGTTGCATTCACTTCACATTGTGTGCACACGCAAAAGCCTACATTTAGCAGCTTGAATTAAATATGAAGACTTCTTCAAAGAATTGTGGTGTGAAACTAAAAGCAAAGAATATCACGAAACATTTTTGCTCTGTTTTTCTGGCTCAGTTGTGTGAGGACAGGGGAGACTGCTCAAAGTATTACCTTCTGTGGAGAAAATAGGTTAAAAGGAATTTGGTTAAAGGGAAGGTGAAGCGGTTTTAGAATTAAAAGAAAAGTTGACTAGCAGCAAGTACACATTGAATAGTTCATGTGTACGAAATATTTTCGCAATACATGCAATAGAAGCGGCGCAATGAGCAAACAAAAGTGGCCCGATGCCCCGCCCCCATCTCGCCGCGCGATGCCGGAAGACCGAAGAGCGCGGGCGAAAACCGGCTGAAAAACGTCATATCTGGACTTCCGGCCGGATCGGCCGCCTCGGCCATGCTCTTTTCGCCGTGTTTCCTTGTGAATGATACTTGTTGTTGTTGTGGTTGATAGCACTCATTTGTACAATTTTCGTGTTCAAAAAGTATGCACGAACACCAAACGAGGCATTCGTTATAATGCCGTATTCCTAAGCAGAATAATGCCACGCAGCCGAGGTGGCTGTGCTTGATGACAGAGAATATACTACACTACGTTAAATACTTTGTAAACCGCTCCAATGCGTTTTTTTTTTTTTTTTTGATGCGACGGACGTGAATGTTCACATTAGATCCTAGATTTAGGAAGGATGGAGAATACTGCTGTACTTTGGCCGGGGATGTTTCGTTCCATTCCAGAAACCAAGTCACATTTGTTCAGGAAATACTTGTTTCGTTAAACGCGTCGGTTTTCTTTCCCTATGGGCTCAGGACAGTGTTCAAAAAAACAATTTTTTGGCGAAACTAAAACAAGGGGCCAATCCTGATAGAAGTTCTCTCCCGGCTAAGAGGTAAACAGTATTCCTACAAAGTAAAAGAACCAAGACAACCAGATTACTTATTTTGCAAGTATACATGTCACGATAAGGTGATGTTTGTCTGGAATTAAAAAAAAAACACCACTCCGAACCACCACCGTGCCATAATTTGTATTGACTGCGGGGGCCTAATTTTTTGCCCAAGATTCCGTGTGGCTGCATATTATAACCTGGCAAGCACTTGTTGTCACTGAACCTCAAGTGTGCTCCAGTGATAGTCGGTGATATATATAATGATGATACTAAAAAAAATTAGGAGCGAAGAGTAAATATACGGCCTCGGTCCGACTAGCGCGGTAAATGCTTAAATCTAGAAATGCTGAAACAGGCCAACGATTCATTTCACAAACGTTTGCTGATTGTTACCTAAAGTAACGTAACTACAACGTAACTGCCTTGTCCGACTGGTCTGTTAATTATAACGAGGTGGCCGTAATATTGTAGCAGAATGCGCAACGCACAAGCGAAAATCAAGCCCTACTACAGCCAATAATGCTGAGCAGGCACTAGTATGCTGCATTGTTTTCAGAATAAATGCATGTGAAGCAGTAAGACGCCACTCATCGAAGTGCAGCTAGCAATCGCGGAGGCGCCGTAGCGCCGCTGCCGAAATGGCGCGCGCGTGTGGGTCTGTGTACGGGGATGAGTAACGGGGCTGGGGTGGGCGACAACGAACAAAGGAAATTCGGAAGCAGAGTCTGCTTGTTGGTTTATGCGTGTACCGGCAAGATGTGTCTCGCATATACGTTTACAGCGCATGAACGCTATTTTTTCGCGCAGTGCACGTACGTGCTTTTCGCTGGTAGATTGTTTATAAAACCCCCATTAATCTTCGGCATAAATGGTTTTGTGTATAATAAGAAACAGTTAAGGCAGTACCTAATATTAACATAAGGTATAAAATTCCCCTATGCTGGTTGCCTAATTCAAAAATATTTTGATGGAACCCACTAGTCGACGTCACAGTCACTGCTTTGGGGTTCTCTGTCGTGTAAAGCAAATTTAAGCTCTAAGATAATTGAACCAACAGCACGGGAAATTATAAAACAAACTTCCAGTCATGTGCGAAAATTAAAATGCAAGCTAAATTGCCGCAAAGGCAACCGTGCGATCGTTCTCAATGCTTCCGACAACCCGCGCGGCCGAAGGGTGTCCTCCTTTGTCGTCATGACGGGCGCAACCAATCAGGGGCGTCAAAAGACGAAAAGCGCGCGTCTTTCAAACGGGGCCGCGCTTTTTGCAAGATAAATGCCACTTGGACTCATGTACGATAAATTTCAATGTGATATTCGGAATCAGCGCGCAAGAAACTATATAACTGTTAATCTAACTCAAATTTTTTGGAAAGCGCTTCAGCTTCCCTTTAAAGTATGTGGCATTGTTTATGTGGTGCAAAAAAAAAATGTGGCATTTAGATAGGTACATGGACGAAGTCTTCATTTCAACATTTGATCCATTTTTTACCGGTTGTGTCTGATTTTGAAAGTGTGGTGAGGGCTGTGCCCTGCCTTGGGTATATTTGTATGTATGTCCACTGTGCTTCACTTGTGCTGGCAACGTATACATAGTCTATACAAGGGCATCAAATTCTAGTCAAGTCGCTTATGCAGTCAACCTTTTGCTTGTGTTGCAAGTTTGATGCTATGGACAATAATGGCAGTGTTTTTTTGTTGTTTTTGTTGCTGGGTCACAAATGCCTGGAATGGTGAATGCTGATTGATATAAATTTTGCACAAAGTTTGTCTTTATTGCTAATAAATGAGCGCTTTTGTCGTGCATTTAAAGTGAACGCTAGTGTGGCTGGAAGTGCTTGAATGTGTTACACTTGCTTTCTGAGCCCCTGGAGGATGAAATGATACATCGAGTTTACCTTTGTAGGGGCAGGGGGCACATCAAGGGTGTTGTGGCGTGGTAGTTGCAGATTTAAAGGTTAGTTAAATGTTTTGTTTCCTTTGAATGACACTTGGAAGTGCTTGGAGTGATTTGGGCTATTTGGTAGAGATTGGGGAATGCTAGTCGCGGTAATACCATTTGCTGGAATTTTGGTTGTGATTCTGCGAGACTGTACAAGTCGGCTGGGATTTCTAACGTTCACATTGCATACTTTATCTAGTTAATTTTTAAGCTTAATTTTTGTATAAGCAGCTCTAGTGCACAAGTTGTTTATTTCTTATGTTCGAGTGTATTGTTTTGAAACAACGGGCTTAAGAAACTGCAGCGTCGATGTTGCTTTTACATGTGTTAACTAAGCTTCTGTGGTGTTTAAGATAAATGTTACGATGAACATGTTTTGGCCAATGTACCATACTGGACCAGTCATTACTCTTGTGAACCATTAACTGTAAACTATATGAATGCTGGTTGTGTTATGCAGTTATTTTGCATAATATTGCACAAGTCTGCAAGCAAACCATGAGGCTTGACTTGTGGGTGTGGGAGTGGTTGAACGAGCTGCTTTGGTATATTTATGAACAGCCTGATATTTTTTTTTTGTGTGACTTCCATTTTGACTTCCTTTCTCATGCTTTATATCTGGAAGGCCAAGTAAAGATGGCACATCTGCAATGAAATGTTCAATGTACAGCCACAATCAAAAGTTTACGGACCAGGGAAATGGCAATTTTTCTTCCTATAGCATCCCAACAAACTTTCAAATGAATGCGAGATGTCGAATAAGTACTGAACTAATGAAAACTACCACGCATATATTTCTCCGGGCTGCCGTGCGGCAGAGAAAAAACTCGAGATTGCTGCTTTCATGGTCCGTAAACTTCTGCTCTTGAGTGTACATGAAGCAGCATGCATTTTTGTGGTTCCTACAAGAAAATTGTCAAGGTCATATTCAACCAATTGATTTGAGTAAATAAACAAACTGCTCCCACTAACGCAATTATTAGAAAAGACGTAGGGTATAACTTTGACATCAGAAAAGGTCCGTGAGGACAGTATACCAATTTGGTTCATTTGATTCACTAGCAACTTTCTCGCTGCGGCTTAAGACATCTCGAACGGTTTTTGTGCGAATGGTGGCCACTGACCAAAGCACTGCAAGACACAAACTGCGCAATTTTATCGGTGCCAGTAGTGCGTTTTGATCAAAGCTCTTAGTCTTTGCCCTATTATGTTACTGCTGATGTGCAGCATGAAATTTCAGTTTCCAAAATTTGTTTTTTTTTGTTAAAATACATGTTTGGGGCTAATGTGGGGTTGAGTGACTTTCCAAACAGTTGTTTTAAATTACACAAAGTTGTATGTTGTCTTCAGTGCCCATTAACATGACAAAACTCTCACATTTCCTGATAAACATCAGCTCAATGTGCCTTAAAAACAGCTGTATTATTGCATTCATCAAATGTACTCTAGATAGCAGAATTGCATGTACTTGGTGATGTCTTAATCTCTACTGAATGTACAGATTTTACATACAGTATGTTCGACGCGACCGCTGCCTTTTCGCTTTCATCCCACTGCTGATTGTTGTTGGAAGCTCTGTTGTATTTATTTCTAAATAAACTACGCGTTTATAGGCCTACCATTTGCTACCATTGTGATGAGGTATGGTGACAATTATTTTTTTTCTATGGGGTAATTGGAAACAACTAAATGTGTCATCGCTATTTTTTTTCCAGGCATGTTCAGAATTAGTGGTTGCGTTAGTGTTTTCTCTTGGTGGTTGGGATCAGCACTTCGATCCCAATGAGAACTTCATTTGGGAAAAGTTCGATCTGCACAATGTGTCTGGCAAGGAAAAATGCTGGGGGTCACGTTTGGAGATAAAGCAGCAGCGTGGATTTGGGAACAGAGCCGCTTGGACAACATTCTGGTTCAAATTCAGTGAAAGAAGTGGGTTTGCAGGGTGCGGCATCCATATGATCATCCGTTTAACGGATGATCATATGGATGCCTGCCAACAGGCCGCAACAGACTACCTGCCAACAGGCTGCAACCGCAATAGGGGTCAGTCTGGGACTCTCTGGGGGAGGAACTACGAAAATACAGGGGCAAAGGAAAGACATGGCTGTGGCTGGAAATATTTTACAGAGACCTTCGTCTGGCTGTGGACGGGAATGGGATGATGATGAGAATGATTAGTGGTTTTTTTATACATCTGCTTAGTACGTTCCAAATGACGAAATGTGAAATTATTGCAGTAATATGACACAAACACGGTGGAAGAAGTGGTGGAAGAAGCATCTAATGGTGCCAAGAGGACTCACCTGCTCTCCATGTACAGTTCTACTGTTCTTGAGGCCCTGTTGCATATTTTTAATGCCTTTTCCACCAAAACGCAATCGCACAATGTGTGAAAGTCAATTTAAATAAAGTTTTCATAAGAAAGTAGCATAAACTTGAGCGTTTCAATTCAACTTGAGCCACATCCAAACTTGTCACCCTAACATTGCCCAAAGTAATGGCATAATTTTTAATCACACGTGGCCCTAAACTTCCCCAAGCTAACATGCAAAATATACCATTTAATAGTTTTGACGGCGCTGCATTTAGGGCCGGTAACAAACTTCCGCTTGTTTCTCAAATTCGCGATCGGTGGCTCTGGCTCATTAAAAAAAAAAAAATGCGTCACATGTGTATCAGATATTTGCAACCACGTAATGAATGAGGACATAGTGCATTTGTTAACCTGGTTGCAAGAACATTTCACATTTCACAAAGGTTGAAACAAAAAGTGCTGCAGGGCCTTTCAAGCCATTTAGTGCTCCGAGCACCGCATATACCAACATCAATTTATTGATGCTGTTTGGCTCTATTTGTTGTCCCCGGGGTGTTGCACAGAACAAAACAAATACACTTTAATTCATTTTTGAATGAAACAAATATATATAGGTTGAGGACAAAGCAACATCACACAAGATGCATAAGCAACCTTGGGAGGTCTGACGCTACCACAAAAGGGTCGATATTTATAAAATGTGTTATCTTAATTATAGAGTATTTGTCGTGGTATGCCAAATGTAATTGTCAGTCAAAATAAAAATAGCAGTCGTAGCTTCATGTGAGATTTGGCCCGTCACTGTTCGCATTGGTGCTGACGCTTCGCGCTGCGTCAGTGTCCAATGTGCACATGTCAAAGGCGCAGCAGACTTCGTTCTGGGTGACCTTGAGGCAGGGCTCGACCGGCGGTTGAAGCCGCAGTACCATGCAGATGGCCTGGTTCTGTTCGTAGAAAGGCTTGTACTCGGTCCTGCCAGCGAACTGCTTCAGGGCCTTGGCTGAAGCCATCTGGTAGAGTAGCCAGACCATGCAGCTGCCTTCCCGCTGCAAGTATAGAGAGTGATATTGAGGGCTAATGAAACTCCGCACGGTCATCAACTTCCCTGCCCAACAAAACTTGAACGATGTAATTTCAACTAACGACTGCAAAGTATGCTAAAAAAACTGGGAAGCTGAATGAAAACAGAAGTGCTTTATCGAAGCTGTGATCTACACAGATGCTAACGTTAACGTTTGCTTCTTAGTGTTAGTGTTAACGTTAACTAACGTTAGTGCTAACGTTAGCATAACATTAGTAATAACATTAACACGAACAAAAAAAATATGTAACCATAGGGGAATCATCTGCACAGAGGAAATTTTGAGCTTGCAAGAGAGAAGGAAGTTGTCGAAACGGCGCTTTTTTGAACACTTTATCTGTAGACGGTTCAAGATGTAAGAAGTGATTTTAGGCGTTACAGTAAATTCCAGGGTTGCTTGGTGTGTTGTGGTCAGGAAAGTTGGTTCTATTGTCAATATCCTATTCAGTGAGGCCCAAACACTCTGAAAATGTGTTGGAAACGGGTGAGTTTTGTTGGTTTTAAACCTGCCATAGTTTGGTGGAGTGGGAACTGTTACACACAAAATTTGTAGTAGGTTAGTAGGTAGCAAGTTGTGAATTGCCTACGTGAAATGTTCGCGCCAGTGCAACACCTTGGCCTTAACTTTTGCCATCGTTTTTAGTCATGGCTTGTTAGGCAAATTTCACTATACCCCTCAATCTCTAAGGCCCAAATCTGCAACGAATATACATCGAAATGGCTCAAAGGCATTGTTTATTTTGGCGGTGTGTGACATGTGTGCTGTCTAGACCGGGAGATGCATGATACCGAGTTGTCGATGTACCGATTGAACAATGAGGTCGACCAAAATGTATGGTTAGAGGGTATGACAAATGTCTTTGCGTGTTTAAAGGCCATGCTTGCGGCGTCCATGCACGTATTTCAGCTGTTGTATTTTGCATGTTGCTTTCTTTTCAGGCAGACTATACGGAAAAGGTAGCAGTGGCTTAGCTCGGCTATGCCAGGATATACGTAGCGTGAGCTGAGGTTCACCAATCCAATCCAATCCAATCCAATCCAATCCAGTCCAGTCCAGTCCAGTCCAGTCCAGTCCAGTCGAGTCACTGCTCCTCGCGCATGCGCAGCACGGCTGTCCAGGAGCCACGCGAAACGGCTATCAAGCGGCTCCGGCGCAGCGTTAGACTTGGCTACTGCACAACGGAGGCGCACAGCTAGACAGGCGCCGGCACCAGTTCGTCTGCCGTGGCTATGACGTCACTCCTCTGGAATGCGCAGGCCGGCAAATGTGCAGACCCAATTCTCTAACACTGAAACGCGGACTAGTTGGTGACAATTCTCTACACACCCGCACTCCAATTGAATTGGATTTCCAATCCAATGCTCCTCGCCCTTGCGCAGCACGGCCCTTCAGGGTCCACGCGAAACTGCTCAACCTCGGCCAGTGTAGCTTACGCTGCAATAGTGTTTTCAAGAGGTCGAAATTTTGAGTGCAGTTGGCTTTAATGGGCCTCACGGATCCGACATACCAAGGCAGAGTACGGATACACAAGTTCTTCACACTTAGGTCGCGCATCATTGAACTGTGCACTACAGAGGTGGTTTGACAAGTGGGAAGGGCGACGATGGGAGGTTGGACTCCCGCCACCACGAAATGACTGACCACTAGCCTAAGAACACTTCAAGTTGATATGAATGCTTCAGGATGTTACTATTCTCAGATGCTTACATATGCACTGGGCAATGAAGGAAAACGAAACTGACCCACAATCTCTCAATCTCGAAGTGTGGAGAGACAATTTACAATGTTGTAGAAGTTCGCCTGCAATGCATAACGTCGGTTTGTTTCGTGAGAAATATCCCCACGGAGATAAACCGGTTCGAATTTAAAATGTTAGGGCAATGCTGCAATGTTAACCTTCTGTGCGATTAGCAGGAAATCAGTGCATTTACTACTATTCCGGCGAACACAGCGGCATAGTCAGCTGGTGGAAATCGATGATCCGTCATACATTTAGGGCGCTTTGTAGATTAAATGTTTTGTCTATTCAGTCCTGATGTGCCCCGAAAGTAACCATCACAGGAACGTTCAGCCTGTTTTCTATATCATTGCGCCTTGATGATTATTATTAACGTGATTTTAGGCTCACAACCGTATTTTTTTATGAAGATGAATGAATGAATATAGAAATTTATTGATATAGGAGAGGTCAAATCCTCCTTCTGGGGAAGCCTAGAGAAAATGGTAGCTGGTCCCAGTTGGTTTATGGCTAAATTCCCAACTGGGACCAGCTAGGTTTAACTGGGACGAGCTAGTTCAAGCTTGGAATATAATGACAAACCGGCGAGGGAGAGAAAATGGAAGAAAGGAAAAGAAAAAAAAAAAACTGCCCCCTGGAGGCATAGAATCATTCCACACATCCACCCCGCACCTGGACAACTTAGTTAAGGTCATTAAGAGGAATGAAATTATATTCGTATCCTGCATACTTCACCAGTCATGTACTGTTGTCCTGCATAATAAATCTCAAAGCACTAAAATCAATATCGCGTTTGTGACACGTACTGACGTGCACGTACCTGGAGGTAAGGGAGACAGGTGGTTAGGTCCTCCATTGGCACTACCCCCTTGACGGCCAGTGTCACCAAGTCGTCGAGGAACTGCCCCCTGCTGGTCTCGCTCAGGACGTTGTGATTCTCCCGCAGCTGTCGGATCAGGTGGACAGTGGTGAACGTGTCATATTGCACGCGGAAGTAGGATACCGTGGCCATGTTCAGTAGAATCCAGGTAGAGCTCAGGTTTGCAGCCACCCTGAGGGCAGGGGGAATAGCATTACGGTGGGCTGAGAGACGTAGTTGTGGTGTGTATGACCACCATTGGTGGCAGACCTTAAAAATCAGTCTACTAACAAGTGCTGCTTCCCGTTCACATCGAAGCTATCTATGGCTGGGATCCAGCAGATTTAAAAAAGACCAATTTTCAGAGTATGGATAACAATTCATTAAAAAAAACTGTAGTCAATTCCTCTGTCATGATGCATAGGAATCGGTAGAACACGTGAGTGAAACGTGCAGCGAAATCTACAGCGAAAGGAGCATGATTTGCGGGTTGGCGGCTGTCTTGTGGGTGTGCTTGGCAAGCGACGTCCTGCTAGCCGGTCACTTCGGCAAAGGTGCCACTACTTGGTCCTGCTCCATGGCGTGTATGGCAGACGGTTGCGTTGCGACAAGTTCAGCTTGTGGAACGCGAGAGGCAGAGTTCGTAGCTTGGACCGTTAACGCGCGAACGCGTTCCGCTCCCCGCTGGCTCTTTTCTTCGCACCAAATCAGTCACGTACGCGGCATTCACCCGTCGGCGTCGTTGCCTTTTTGCGGCGTGTAATGCTACAGATTAGTTACGTCCTAACCTGCTGCAGCTTACGCTGCCCGATCTAGGCGCCAGCTGTCGGCGCTCGTTAGCGTCATGATGCACTACTTCGCTTCACCTCTTTCAGAATTTAGCACCATCTGGTCAATGAACCTTTTTCTGCCGTTTCTCCTGTGTTTATTGTACTGGCGTCATTTCCATGACGGATGTGACGCCAATGAATTCTTGGTGTATTCCGACATGAAACACTTTCATGCTAAAACGTAAAAAGGTCTAGCGCCTCATATTTTGTTGTAAGGCTCTTAATTGTTACTACTGGAAAAATGTATTGCCATCAACACATTTGTGTTTAGAGGTGAAGAAGGACTGTCAGTTGGGCTAGTTGGTACTTGTTCATGATGAAAAAAAAAAAAAAACAGCGCAAAGACGACGAACTAGAAAAAGAAGGGAAACAGGACACGCGCTGACCAGCAGCTGAATTTTTTAATCCACAGGAAAAGGCATACATACACTTACGAAGGTTAACAGATAGCGCATTCATTTGCGCATACTGATAGCAAAAAACAAAACAAAACAAAAGAAAGAAACACAAGCCGCACATGTGCGTGCACAATCACACTGCCCTGGCTGGAAAGTCAACCTCCCCAACAGCAAGTCTAATAGAGGGTTTGCTAATGCACCTGCGGGTGCCAGGTGAACCACAACGTGTCCCTTGTGCAGTGCCGGCTGGGGGTTGTCGATTTCCTACCCTTATCACGTGGTTCGATGTCAGTAGGCCAGACTGGCCGAGGACTCAACATGTGCCTGCACGAACACAGCAAAAAACTAAATACTTATAACGGTGCTCATCTATCCGCGCACTGTGGAAAGTGCAAATGCAACCCATGCTTTGAAGATACGGATGAGTTGTATCAACACAAAGATCGGCTCACCCACGAGGTTGTGGAGGCGTTTCAGCTGGTTGATCCCTTTGTTTCGCGGAAAAACGAAAAACAGCCATTGAAAGAAAAAAAAAATACCAGTTTTTATAGGCGCAGTCATAAACATTCAAATAGCTTTTCCAGCGGTGAACAGTGTGTGTGGTATCATTGCCTGCGGCTATTCAGGCAGCTCCTTAGTGCTTTTTAGGGTCCAAGGAAACTATGGTGAAGAGCGCGTGTTTCTCAGCGATTATTTAAATTTGCAAAAGTTAAAATGCCTCTGAAACGAACTTCTGCAGCGTGAGGGATCTGCACACTGTCGCGTTGAACCACAAAATAGTGCAAGATTTCTTTTAAGCTTGTGAAAAGAGCAACTTTGGCTTGAATGTCAGAAATTTGAAAAAGTCTAAGATGGCCTTGTCTGTTTTACTCCTCCCCCCTCCCCCCCCCTTTATGTAATACCATCCTGCGAGACGGTCTTTAGGGGTATCCGAGTACATAAATAAAAATAACACTTCTTTTTTCCATTTTTCGTCTCGTCTTTTTTATTGTTCCAGATATAACAGCGCGGGCAGTCAACGCGGACAAATTGAACTATTTCTGGCAACTTACCTCGGAATCCTTACCAGATTTTCGGTGTCAATCACAGTACCTACAATGGCACACCTGAGCCAATCCCTACAGATTGCAACAAATGAGTGCACCATTTTAATAGCACGCAATTTCAAGTCATCCCGCCACACTGCGAAGCTTGAGTCTTTCGCGAGCTTTCTAGAGATTGTTGGGCAAGTAGCAGCTGAGCATGTTGTGTGTCTTGTAGTGTACAAGGAAAATTGATGCAGCAATGATACGAATGATGCACCCGCGCTGTACGTGGCCGAGAAAGGGTGCGGGTGAAAAACCGGCGACTTGCAGAGGCTAAAATTCGGTAATATTTGTAACGTGAGTGCCAATTGAGGGTTTAAATGCGCATGCATGATGGTGAGTATGAAGACTACGAAGCTTTCAAACATAGTCGTAAAATACAACGGGTTCTTCGCTTGTCAAAGCCAATGCTATGAGGAGTCCTTGCGCGGTGCGAATGTGCAGTACGCTAACGACCCCGGCTACGCCTACCAGTTCATGTGCAGATATTGTAATTAGTCTATGTCTTCACCACGTACCCAACTTCCCGAAACGTTTCTCAGATCCTCGGTTTCCACCTGCAGGCCACGCGATGTCAAAATACTTTAAAGGGATAGACAAGCGATATTCTATCCCAAATGAAAGGGCATCACTTGAAACACGTTGCACCTAACGGTTTTTCTGATAGGGCCCCAGAACGTTTCAAAGCGGAACTTTTAGCTCTACCACCCTATGCTGCCAAACCTAATGCTAGCAGACATTATAGTGAGCCGCGCAGCAACATACCTTTAACTGTATTTGTGAGATGAAAAGCGAGGTGTTTAAAACTTGCCTCCATTTAAAACAAGAATAAAATGCAGTTCTTCCCATACCTTCATGCAGTTTCGGAATCGCGCATTGAAACCGAAGCGGAGCTGTTCGTATGCGTACAGTAGCGTCACGTTGAGACAATACATGGTGTGTCCTTTCAGTCTGCAGAAAGTTTTGTGTCAAAGTAAAATTATGTCTGTCAATTCATTTAGAGACTTCCAGTGGTTTCTTCAGTATATTAAACGTTGGCTTTCATATTGGCGAGGGGAAGTGCATTCCACAAAAATCCGTTGTCGGTTACTTCAAAAAAGGAGGTTAGGTACTCCTCCTGCTTGAGTCGCAGTAAGAAAAAAGGCGGAAAAAAAGACGGCGCCGCAGAATAAAAAATACACATGACGACGGGCTACTAGAAACTGGAAACTATATTAAGAAACATCAATATATAGTGTTACACATAGCGATAACCCAAACTGATTGACACGCACACAAAAATACAAAAAAAACAATAGAAGTACAAAAAATACAAACAAAAAATTAGCAGTGGCTTAGCTTGGCTATGCCAGGATATACGTAGCGTGAGCTAAGGTTCAGCTGGCTATTCTTAGCTTTCCTGGTTGTCTAGGATTAGCTTGATTATCATGCTTACTGCTGCTTTAATGACACACACAAGGTATACGCATTGTGTTACACATGTATATTTATCAAGCGGCTCCGGCGCAGCGTCACCAAACGCCCCAGAGCTAAGCTGGTTCCACAGGCGCACGCCGGTGTTGCTGCGACGCACGAGCCATCGGTTCCACACCCGGCCACCCCTCACATGATCATCAACTGGACTGGGCCGCCACGTGCGGAACGGAGGTCGGTGAAGACGCTGGGCGCGTGGGGTGTGTGAGAGACGCCGGGCAGCGAGCAACGTTCTATGCAACGTGTGACGCCACTGCTCCTCGCGCATGCGCAGCACGGATTTCCAGGAGCCACGCGAAACTGTTGAACCTCGGCCAGTATAGCTCACGCTACAAAACTATCAGGTTCACAGTTTCATATCTTAGCATGCGTCCTCCAGGAACGCCAACTCAGCGTCCTGTAGACTGAGCGTTTTTGAGCTGTAATTGGTAGTTTAGTGTGTGGGTCAATCAGTTTGGGTCATCGGCGCTGTCACACAATATAGAGTAGCGCATCGCCTTGTGTATTTTCCATTCTGCGTCGCCGTTTTTAAATGCAGAGCATTTCAGTAGCTCACGATGTCACCCGCGTTGACGTCCGTAGTCGTAGTCCGCACCCCTCCCCCTACACTATATAAAAAAAAAATACTATCCGGCGCCTGGTTTCGATCCCTCGACCTTGCGGGCGGAACGCAATGTACATGGTGCTCTACCCACTGCGCCACAAAACCGACACAGAATGAGAGGCTACGAACGCGCCTTATATCCTTGACTCATTCAAACTACGTCAAGAAGCTGTTGATACAACGCATTCACTACCACCAACTCCCCAAACACTAAACGTTAACGCAATACACCCACCCCCTATGCGACGCATTTACTCGAGTCCCCCTCGCGGGGAGATGGGCCCAATTTTTTTGTTTTTTTGTGTGCTATTTTCACGCTGTATCAAAACCAACTCTCCCTGCTTTCCATCGTGCTGGAGTCGCAGGCAACTGCGAGGAAGGTTCCAGATCAGCTCACTTGTAGCGTTGAATGGTTCCTCGAAACCAGGAGGCTCCTTTTACGGGATACCGGAACAGAACGCCTCCGTGCAACACAAAGGGAATCGCCCTGACCAGTATCCCATCGCAATTCATCTCATGGAAGCAGTGCCAGCCCTGCAGAAGAAATGGGTACAATATGGCTTATCTTGCCCATCCAGGTTGATAATTGTGACCTGTGGCATCGCCTCCTGTATTTTAGAATACAGGAGGCAATGCTTGTGGCAAGGAGTAAACATGTGGCGTTTTAGTTGCAAGTGTGCTTCTCGCTTGTTTTTCAGGGGATCACAATATGAAGATTCGGCTGTTTACCTAAAATGCCATTTGGATGGGCAGGCTATGCGAAACGCGTGTGCGCTTACGTCGACAGTGGGTTGCTCGTGGTGCAATCTTATCCCGTTAATATGCCTGTTGGCCCTCATCACTTTAGCGTGTTTCCGATATGTAGAGTTAGCATAAATGAATAGCAAACATGTCCTCCGAACCAGACTGCACAACGCTGCCATGGAAATTAATTGGTGTTTTGCCTACTGGGACTGCCATGCCTTGTAAAGATAGAGTGTATTGAAAGTCCATACATTCACACGCACCTGAACGCAGGTTGATACGGACAGCGGACGTGTCCAAAACGTGTTATATATAGAAGTGTGGTCCTTCCATGTGCTGTCTGCACGACATTCCTCAGAGATACCGATGTGGCTAGCAAGGGCTGCGGTCGCCTTACTATTCAAAAGGCCGAAACACATGCATTCATGCTTCCAGATGTGTCCGCTGCAGCCACAATGTTTTGGGTACCTTGAATGCTCGGTGGAATGGTTGGCTACTTAGACACAATACGGCAGCTAAAGAACGACTAGAGGCTGCACTGCTTTTCGCTAACTTGGCCGATTTCCCGTGCAGATGCATTGTGGGAACAGTTGTGGTGGTCATAGGAATCTCATGGCGGTAAACTTAATGCGGGGATCAGGTTGTTCACAACGTGCACAGATAGATAGGCACGTTATCGGAAGTGCATACGCTGAGCCCAGCATAATAACTTAAGTCCGACTGCAACCGTTCTCTTTAGTCTATGAATTATGCGGTCTTCTCTTTTTTTCAAGATATTATACGCTTAGCATTTTGGTATTTCATCGCCCTCATGTATGGTGACGCGATTGGTGCAGAACCAGCGATATGTGGTGGCTTCCACCTACAGATAACGCCTTTGCAGTGCCCATTATTTGCTATACGTAAATTTCCTTGTTCTTTGAAAACGCATGCTTGTATTTTTATTGGCTCTGAAGACATATGCCACCCTTATTTAATACTTATTGTTGTTAATTAAACGATAGTAAATTCTGCAGCTGTTAGTTCGCGCTGTCTCTGTGTGCTCTTCCGCTGTGTTTGTATTTTGCGCTGTTTATCATTCAACTATGTGCCCACTGCGACCATCTTAAAACCACCAGTTTTGCAGCAATTTTAGGGTTTCCACAAGCGGAGCCATTGCATGCCAACTCTCCACTAAATCCTTTCACGGCAGCTCTCTTCTGGATTATGTGAAGCCAGAGAGACCGTATGATGAAACTTGGAATAAAAATGGCAGCATCTCCACTCCGTGGATGATGGCGAGGGTGCGGAGTACGGGGGACTCGGAATGACCTCCAAGTTGCGTCCCGACCGTCATTCGATCTAAGCCGTGAGTTGCACTTTGATTATTTCCTAAATGAAACTGCAACTCGCGGCTCAAGTCGAATTTCGCTTGATTTTCGCTGGATGGTGGCGTGCGCACGGATGCACGCGGACGGACATTGGGAGGTCCTAAGGTACTTTGCACCGTTACGGACGAGGGAGTAAGCCGTTTGACTCTTGGGTACTAACCATGGTCGTAGCCCAGTGGGCAAGACGACTGGCACTGACTCTGTCTGGTCTACCAGACACAGGCTCGATTCCTGCCGGTGCCTGTAAGATTTTTTACGATTGTAAATGCTATGCTCACGGACGCGGACGGACATTGTGGGGTCTTTTGGTACTCCGTACCTAAAAGCAACACACGTGACGGACCTGTTTAAGGACGAGGCCATGTCCGCGGTAATCGTTGACTCGTAGCACATGCACCACGGGATATCTTGCGTGGCCGGTCCACGTCGTCATGTGGCGGCTCAAGAAACCGGAAGGGTCCAGGGCGCGCCACAGTGCCGGTTCGTCGGCCACACCATAACGGTGCGTTTTCAGGTAGCGTTTGATGCCGGACTCGATGCTGCAGTGAAAGAGCAGACGGTCATAATTTCGCTGATATTTTGTACTAATAAATTGTAAAAGTGAGAGCCAACCGCTTTTCGTGGAGTGCATGTCCTCTAGCTAATATGAAAGCCAGCGTTTTATGTAGTAACCACAGGAAATTCCTAAATAAATTGGCGGAAATTACTTTAATCTGGAACTTAAAGGGGCCCCAAATAGGCTTCTGAAGGTCGCCGTTTCAATCCCGCAATCGCTAGAGTACCCTTTCACTACAACGTATACCAAATATTGCACCTTTGCGCAAAGCAGGGGCCGCAAAAAACGTGCAACAAAGATTCTTTCTGTCTTTCCTTGCTCACCTACCGCTCCCTCGCCGTCATACTGCCGCGCTCTGACGTGCGACAGACTGCTTGTGACGCAGCCTGTGACGCACGAAGCACTGTACAGTACGGCTGCGCTATTTGTGGGCCCTGTTAAATGCTTTAGCCAATCAGCGTTCCAGGCTCTGGGAGAAACGCGGTTGCGTGCGGCGCTCCTGCACCGGCGGCACGGCGTATTCGTCCTACACTGGTGGGACGGATGAATGTCGATCCTCGCCATCCGTTACACGAGCTTAGCTGAGTTTGTAGATATAGCGCATCGTTTAGAAGGTATGAATAACGCTGAAAAACACGGAGCGTCTCTGTGGGCAAAAACACCCGCTGCACGTGCGACCGAGCCCACTGTGGGGTGTATGCCCGATACGGCGTACACTTCAGCAGCTAAAACTTGTCACCGCCCGCCCGAGCGGGAGTATTGCTGAAAATCAGTTTATAAATGTGTGAAAGGGGGTGATAATGTAGTGAAAATGCGTGGGAGATCGTCGTCGGAGAGGCCTCGCAAAGCGGTGTCTAGATAACTGCGTCGACGCTAAGCCTTTTCTCTGACCTCGGTGGTTCACCGCGACAGCGCCGCATGCAGAAATGCGCTAGCGGGCCGCTATAGCCGTCAGTGGCAATCTTGAATGATTGTCGTGAGCGAGCATGTTGTGCCTGGAAGCCCCCTATCTAGTTTGAAACGCTCGTTTCCGCTATCGTAAAACTTACGTGCCGACGCGGGCACGGTCGGCGCGAGCAGCAGTTCGATGCTAGCCGACCACCGGCCGGCCCTGCTGAGCGGTGGCGGATTTATAGGCTGAGCTTGGCCGTCGTCTGCTACAAGAAGCGTGACGTACCGCTGAGCGGAGCCAATGGCTTCGCTCATTTCTAACCAACCCTGTTTCTCTAGGTGGTGGTGCACGCGCCAGGTCGGTGACGTCGCCTCTTCCACAGTGATTTGGAGGCGCATGAAAGAGTAACAGTCCTTATTGCGGACCCTTTTTAATGAACGATAACTCGGCTAATACTGAACGCTTTTAAACCAATCAGTAGCCTAGTATGGGGTAATCAATGAGCCATCCTCACTCTCAAGTTGTGACGTCCCTTTTTTGGGCGGTGTTTTGGTGGTAAAACCGAGGAGTTTGATGTTTTCAGGGGAACCGAACAGAGAGAGAAGAGAGGAGGTGGAGAGCGGCGAGCTCCCGCTCGACGCGGGCCTTGCCCGACCTCTTGTCTGCGATCATGAGCCATGAAAGTTGTAAATACGTAGTGTACATAAAGTGAACATATTGTCCATTTTGAGTTTGCTTGGAGTAGACCATCGTCGGCTACGTGCCGTCGGCCAACGAGCCAGGGAGTCATCGATCATCGGTTATCGCTTCGATCATCGACAGCGGCCGACCGATCCGAAAGTTTTCGCCAACATAATTGAGCAGATCTGTGCAGGTTCGACAAGCAGTTGGAACTCACGTCTTCGGGCAGAGGTCGCTGATCATGGAGAAGATGAGCTGAGCCCTTAACGTCGTTGAGGCGTTGATGGCGCGGTCGTCCGCCTCCATGGCCTTGTGGCGGCCTATGAGGCGCAGGCGATCACTCATTCTGGCCAGCCCCATGCGCTGCAACACCTTGCGCTGGTAGACGTAGGTCAGCGAGTCGGGTATCCACCTGTCACGCTGGGTCCTGCAAGCGATATTTCGAAGTAATTTTTGTATGCATGTACGTTTGAAGCGCCAAGCATGTTTGAAGCGCGGATTCGACGGTAACTTTGCCGTTTAAAAGTGGTTAGAGGTGAAACTTACCAGCGCTTAGAAATATGCTCCCTCACTATTAACAGAAACAAAACTGTCTTATCCAGTTCGGTTTTGCCCCTTTGAAAGTGCAGTGATACCTTTGCTTACTTCACGTTGTTATCCTATTTAGGAAAACCAGTTTCTTGTCATCTTCAGATGTCCTCGTACGATGGAAAGTGCCACCGGGAAGGCATCTGATGTGCGCTCGATGTAAAACCTCACCTTTTGTCGACGATTACCAGGGTGAGGGCAAAAATGAAAAGCGTCATAAGAATTCCTTTAAAACAGCGTAGTGCAACAGAGTCCGTCTTGAGTGCCGTCTGCGATATGTTACCCGCGTGCAGTAGGTTCCCGTGAAAAATGAAAAGTAATAATCCGTGGAGGCAAGCGGACAACAAAAGTGTACATATACATCTTCGCAACGGCATTGTTACAAAGAAAATGTTCTCGCGAAAAAGGTTAAGAAAAGGTGTTTATATTTGCGGGAGGGAGGCAGGTACTTCCACCGGCAGATAAATTCAGAGTCCATGCAAATAAAGAAGCTGGAGAATTAGAAGCAGTCGGGAAAAAAAAATTCGAAAATCGGCATCTCGGGTGGACCACGAAATGATACCTAACACAACCAATAGCATGCTAAGGTTACGACGCAATAACGAAGCAAGCGCCGACATAAAATAGTTCAGAAAACCGTTAACCCGCTGAATATGCGCAATACGAACAGAGCCTACAGAGAAAATCAACTTTTTCTGTGACATTTATCATTGATATTTTTGCAAACGCAGCAACCATTTCGCCGGCAGATGTGTTTGCAAAAGCGGGTTTTCTCGGTGTCAGGTATAAATAGGACAGCGAATCCTACCCTGATGCATAAACCTGCAGTTGTGGACTATGTTACGCTTTTTTCCTGATGTATAAAGAGAAGAACACATGGACTATGTAACGTTTTGTGGAGAACACGTGGACAGTGTTACGTTTTGTCATGATTTATAAAGAGAAGAGCATGTTATATTGGTTTTCTTACGTATGTTTCTAAATGGGTTCCTTGTAGGGCAACCTTTTTTAGTATTATAACGGCTTCATCTCTGTAGAAGAAGAGGTGTACCTCTTCTTCTGAGTAATAAAGAAATGAAGGTAAAGTACAAGCAGCTCGGAACGGCGACCTCGTGGCTCTGTCTTCTCTTCGCCCGACTTATAATTTGGTGCGCAAATCCCGTGAGGAAACCTCTGGACTCTATACGCACAAATGGTAGGACCTCATGTCTTGTCTACTCCGCCACTTCACGCCGCGAGTGGGGGAAGAATCGTCTCGAACGCATGGCTCTGAACGCCACGGGCGATGATCGAGAACGAACGACACAAAAGTGGCTATTTGGGCTTGTTGATTGAACATGATTAGGGGACGAATATTTCTGTTCATGTGCGAGCTGAGCTGTTGTCCTCTAATAAGAACGACATAGCGATGGAACACCTCAAGGCCAAGCTTTCGACTGGGGCACCGTGTTTAAGGAGAGAGTAAACTGAGGCTCGCAGCATTCTCAACGACGCAAACGATACAGTGAACCTCCTTGGAGTACACTATGGGCACTTTGCTAGTAACTCCTAGCTCGTCAAAATCTACATTGACTTCGCAGCATGTTTTACGGTGGGTGCTACAGGGCTCGAAGCAGTGGGAGAGACATGCGACACGTCGAGTGTTCTCCAATGAAAGGCACAAAAGGAAAAGGCGAACCTAGTAAAGGATGAGCTGGTGTCTCATTACGGCAACAGAGCCAAGGCAGACCCCTCACATGAATGCATTTTTCGCTCTGAAGACTGCTCTGACAGCAAGGCATTCACAAATCCCTGCAAGGAGTCAGGAATGCCATTACGCGATAACCGATTGTTGGAAGGAAAAACGGCTAATCTTCCAAAGCGCCGTTCCCTTCGTGGACGCAGGCCAGAAAGAAAAGGCTGTACAGAGCCGCGAGGAATATCAACCTGTGCCTCCATGCCAGGAACGTAAAAGGCTGGGGAAGGAGCGTTTCAAGGACCGCAAGCTTCATCCACGCAAGTTGGTTGCGGACGAAGAGTCGGCCCAGAAGGCAGCTCCGAACTCAGTAAAGATTTTCTGCAGCAGCGACAATCTGATGGAAACAGACATGCATAACCTGTACTCATAGAGACAGAGGGGTCTGGACACTAGAATTTCCGCATTTAAGGCCTCCATCTTCCAAAGGGGGGAGTATGTAGACGAAGAGGTAGAGCAATAAAGAAAGGAAGAAAAAGTAGCAGCGCTTCTGAGCGATGTCCTCCTGGCTCTCTTCTCTTCGTCCGGCTGATTAGGAACTCAATGATAGTCTGAAAAAGTATTTTTTGTTCTAACACGAGAATTACATTCTGTGCTCTCGTGTTTACTCGTGCTAAACTGCAACATTAAAAATGCGTGTAGCATTACAATCTCTAACTGGAAACGAGTAGCACACCTAGACCAGAATCCGATAGAATCCTTTCCTCGATCGCACCAGAACATGTTATTTATGTGTAAACCACAGACATCAATTTCTCTTTCGAAATCGCCTACTGTTCTAATACTGAAAAGTGTTAAGCGTTTTACTATAAGCGGACAGGTTGTGCCTTTATACATTTATAACTTTGAATAAAGTCAGTGCTGCATGCCTGCATTTTATATCCAATAGGTGTGTTCCTGAACTGAATATATGCTGGTAAGTGAGTAGCCATAGCTCTGGCTATTGACCTGTGACGTGACTTTTTTGCAGCGAGGCTGTCTACGGCTAGTATACAGCAGATCGTCTCCTGCGACAGACGGAGAGTAGACCAACAATTTTCAGCGTATGGAAAAACATTTATAACAGGTAAAAACGGTCATAGGGTGAACATATTTGGATATAAGGCTTTTGTTACATCCGGAAAAAATGTCTCCCCATCAATGCATTTATGTCAAGATGATAAACCATATGTAAGGGGATAGGTGTAAAGTTGGGCCCTGTAAGCTGGCTTTCCTACACTCTGTGTTGCACAGTGAAGCACGGCCATCCACTGAGGGAGTATTTTTACACCCCTACTTTATACTGCTATCCACAGCCAGCGCCTGTTTCGAGAGTCGTGAATACTCCTCGACACGTGTCGTGGCCTCCGCGATTTGCTGCCGGCGGCGCGCCGCGCGCCGCCGGTAGCCGATCGCGGAGGCCACGCACGCGTGGTGTCTTTCCCCCTCCTCTTGAACTTGCGCAATGCCGCGCGCTCTTTGGCAGCCGCTTTGTGGCTAACTCGAGCCTGAGCCGTGGTTGGCGAAGCCGTGCTATAATCACACGTCATCGTCTCTACCCACCAATCGTGGGTGTGTTTGTAATGCAGAGAACAACATCTGCACTGTCCTTACTGTTCAACGTAGCAAACATCCAATATGGCTAAACCACAACCTAGCAAATCCCAGCAGAGTACTAGCTTCGCTTGACTGATCTCTTCGCATGGCGGAAGGGCTCGGTATAATAAGTAAAGAACGAAAAATACAGCCAATCGGTGTTAACACCATTTCCCGTCTCCTCAATAATGTTAAACAAGTTTTGCTTTGGCGAGTAAACTTGGGTATATTATTTTAAACGTGCCAACCACTAAAACTACCAATCAATGCCTAACAAGTTTGTCAGTATGTAAGACGAATCACGTGATCTCATTCAATGGGACTTAGTAGTTGTGACCCACGGGATTAAAAACCATCCCGCTCAATAGGAAAAGTTCTAGCGATCCATGAGAACTTTCTAAACTGCCTAGTTTGCTTCTTTTGAAAATATGTAACTTCTTCACTCAAATAAAATTGATTGATTGATTGGTTGAACCTTTTATTGAAGCAAGGAGGACGTGTGCCGTATGGTGAGAAGAGGGGATGGAAGGAACGGGATTACTGATCAATTACCGTGTTGAAAAGAGGGGATTCTGGTTCAGATGCCTGGAAGTCTTCACCGGGGTCGACCCCAGTTAAACTACTCGCGCCAGACCATTCTAAACTGCGAAAGCGGCAATTGTTCGAAATAATTACCGCCTATCTAGCGTGTGCTTCATGTTGTAAGGTGCTGGGAGTAACGTTTGTTGGGCTTTCTGGGTGATATTTGGCAAAGTTTGGGCACGTCCACAAAGATAGTGGTCTGATTTGGCGTCAGTCTTACAGTAGGGGCCTCAAGCATCGTGTGCGTTTTGTCCATTTATGGGTAATGCGAGGAGCGTAGGCTGCATCTGCGCATAGATTGCTAATGAAGACTTGTTCGAATGTGCTGCAGGAGAAAATGTCAGCAAGATACCCTGGGGCGTTACCTGTCGGAAACGTCCTCTATTACTCTTCTTTAGCTCAGAAGTAAGAGGGCTGAAGGAGTGGGTGAGGAGGCTGACAGGACAACCAGTGGAGGAGTGAAGTCCAAACACTCTTGTGCCGCCTCGTGGGCGGACGCGTTCCCTGGGCCCGCCTCCTCGTGGCCTGGAATCCAGTCAGATTTGATGTGCACGTTGTGGTTTTCGAGAAGTTCCTTGTGTAAGAGTATGGAGTTGAAAAGCGGATTGAGGTAGAGTGGCTTGCGAAGTTGAATGGCAGAATCGACAAAATTTGAATGAGTCTGTCAGAATACATATTTTGGCTAGCGGTCGGGTGTTGAGGGCGTTGCAAATAAGACTAAGGGCACCATTATGGCATAGAGTTCGCCTTCCAGCGCCGTTTCACGGCCGTGTCTGAGGGAGTCTTGACCGCAAATGATTGGGTTCTCGGTGCAAGCACACGCTATGCCAACATGTGAGGTTGCCACGCTGGCATTCGTATAGAGTTAATTTCATCGGTGGTGAGCACGTTGAGATCGCGTTGCCGTTCCAGAGCGAGGGATCCGTTTGGTGAGATTGCCGTTGATGTTTTCGGAGATTGCCCAGGGTGCTAAAGGGATGGGAAGGTCGATGGCCGGGATAGGCATCTACCCATCCCATGCTGTGAGGAGCCCTTGTCGGGTGAGCCCGTGGTTGGTGTTTGCCTGTTCACCAGTTTCTTTCATGACGATGTCTATGGGAAGTATTGGAACTGCTCGGTCAAGAGCTTCCGTTTTGTTTTAGGAGGTTCGTGATGGTACGTAATGTGGCTCTATGGAGCGCCCAAAAGTGTTTTGCGTTAGTTTTTTTTTGCGATTGTAGACTGGAGCTCCATATGCGAAAGTGGTGATTGCAACTGTTGGGGCAATGGAGAGGCGTGCTTGTTTATTCGGGCCTCCATATTTGTTAGACAGGCTCGCGATTAATTTGAGCATTGGCTTTTATTTATGTCGGAATCGATTTAACCATATTTTGGGGCTATTACGGTTGCCATGTGGGAGACCGAGGGAGCATACATGGCCAAGTGTCCCTTGGACCGTTGTGTGTCCAACGTACAGCAGCGCAGGGTCCATGGGGAGCGTTTTGGTGTCACGTGATAGCCTTAAAAGTACTGTCTTTTCAAGGATGAGTTCCACGCCGAGTTTCGAAAAATAAAACACGCGCTCGCTAGAGAGCGAGTGACATCTACGATCAACTAGCAAAAGTACAATGTTGTTTCTTGTATTAATATTTTTTTACTTCAGTGCAGAAGTAATATATTTTTAGAATAAGCAAACTAGACCGTTAGGAAAATTTTCATGGTTCTGTAGAACTTCCTGTATTCGTGCACACTGTTTTTGTGACCTTGTGTCAGAAATATATAAGTCCCGCTGGATTGTGATCAGGTGAGAACCCCTTAAACGCAAGTACTCACTGCGGTGTGACGTCATTTTCGAAGGCCGCGGAGAGTAGGTGTTGGACGAGTGTGGCCTTCCAGTCGTCGGCCTGCCAACTGTAGCGGCGCTTGAAGGCGTCCTGGCGCAGTAATAGGAGTGCGGAGTACCCCAGTGCCACCCGGGTGAGGTTCGGAACGATGACGACGTCCATAAAGGCAGAGTTCTGCTCTGTGCTCTCCAGGAGGCTATGCTGAATGCGCAGCGCCTGTGTGCTGATGTCGAGGATGCGGGATCGGAACGGCGCGAACCTGGGACCGAACGCAAAAGATCTGTCGAGTACGCAATCCTTGTACAAGTAGATCAAACAGGCACGACAGATGTAGTAATTACAGATCCGGGTGATGAGAGTTTAACCGGTCTCGATAAGTTGTTTGGCAATTTTTTGCAAGAGAAAGTTGCATCTTTTGGTATTCCTCAGTACAACTTGCTGTTTGGCTAGTTGGTGTTGCATTTTGGTGACGGCCTATTTTAATGACGCATCAAAAATCAACGCCTGCCCTGCACACAATAACTAAATTATTAAACCGCTCTTGTAGCCTGCTTTGAGTAGCTACCAATATCTGAGAGGATGGAGCGTGCAAGCTCAACTTTCAATAAGCAGAACAGATAAACAGCTAACTCTAGCACCGGTGACTTTGCTTAAAAATTTTGGCCAAAGCACGAAAAGCAGGTCACGCAAAGATAGAAATGCACTTCCATTTCCAATCGTCATGCATGAACTGCCATTGATAAGTGCACGCGTGGTTTTTGGAAGGCCAGTGAAATTGAAATATGCAGTAGAACCCCTACCTAAAAATTCGACTTTTTGTAAAATTGCTCGGTATAAACTAAAAATGGTTTACCGCTCCATAAAACATTCCGAAATTGATCTTGCCTGTCGGCTTGTCCCGGTTTGAAAGAACAGCATGCCAATTCTAGCCGGGTCCAAACAGTGCTAAAACTTAGGAAAGTTTGTGTACTCTAAATATTTGAGACACCTGAAACTGACTTCCACCTGCACGCACAGGCCGCGAAATCCCATACTTTATTGCATAAATAAAATCACTTCGACAGTAATATTTGTGTCGTAGAATTGTGTAATGTAGCAACATTGCTTAGCAAACTTCCCGATAATTTTCATAGGTCGCTCGTAATAATGGGTATGGTAGTTTTTTCCCAGGAATAAATCGGTGACGACAATGAAACTTGCTGTTAGCTGTCGGAAAAAAAATTACCTAAGAACTTAAATCTAGGGAGAAGCTGCACTTGGATGTAGAATCCACACAAATAAAACGTTCGTAAAAGAAAATAAGATTTTTGGCATTCGTTGGCTTTTGAAGCAGCGTTTCAGTCGCTTTGTTCATTTTCAGCGGAGCGTAATAATACTTACGACTTCGGAGACCAGAGCTTTACAAGGCTCGTTGACTCAGACGTGAAATTGGTGAATACGGCCGACAGGAGGTACGCTGATATATTTTCGGTCCTGCATGTTGACGTAAATTAGAAGGGCAGTCGTTGCGACCGTACATCAAATTTCGTTTATGGACTCTAATAATGCTCGTGTAGTGAAGGTATAACGAGGCTCAGCAAATATTCTTCTCAGAAAAGGGAAGGTTTATTCCAAAGGAAAGCGGTTTGATATACAAAAATGAGAAAAATATCTCGAGCTATTATCCCACACATATTACTCACAACTCTACAAAAGGAAGGCCAGTTGTGCAAGTTGGCACTGGGTCGTTAAAACAGCGCTGAGGCTTCGGAAGTAGAAAAAAGGGGACACGGGACGTATGCTAATTATGTTTTTTTCTTTTTCAGCGTTAACGATAAATGCCACAGAATCTTCTGTATTGTGATTTCTAAAGTACGCGACAACGGCCACAGAATATGACACCAGGTAGAGATAACAGGGGTGGAGCGGCGGATAACCGGAAACAACTTGCTGCTAAGTATCTGTTTGGATGACTATAGCTCGTAATGACTGCAACTGGGACGAGTTGGGAGACAAGCGTTTTGCTGTTGAGACCAATTGGTCCCAGTCGAGTGACTACTGGTCCCAGTTGAAACCAACTGGAACGAATAGAAACAACTTGCTTTCCAGTTGGAACCACTAGCAAACCAGTTGGATATTTCCACCAGAGTAGCTTGGTTAACGGGTTTTTGCGCTAAAACCCTTCCAAGTGGCTATTTTTACCTTACAACGGAGCTTCCTATGACTAGGACGCAGAAGATCATCTCCGGTGACAGACCAAGCGTACACCAACAATTTTCAGGGTTTGGGAAAAATACATCGAAATACAAAGTCCTCCGTACTTAAAATATCGGCGGCTTGAAATCTCCGGAAAAAAATGTCTTCCCAGCAACCCCACTTGTCCTCAGAGGTGAAGCCTGCTTTCGGGTATCGCCGTTAGCCAACGTTGGCCGTTAGCTTGGTCTTTGCAAGTAGGCTTCCCCATCGTGCGTTGCACAGCGAACCATGTCCATATACGGGGGAAGCATGTCCTCTCCACAGATGCCGCTTCTTCCCTGAGTCGAGTATACTGTGCCACGCGCGTGCTCTCTCTCCCCCTGACGTTGTACAGCGCGGCACGCTCTTCGGCTGCCACCTGCGCGGCGCACTAGAGCTCGCGCGCTACAATAAAACGTCATTACCTGTACCCACCAATCCTGTGCCATTTGTCTGTGATGCAGCGATCACTTCATTGCAAAATCAAAACAAATCTTCAGCATAGGTAAAGCCTAACATACCCAAGCAACCAGCGGACGTCCGTTGGCCGTCCAACGTACGTCAATTCCGGTTCTAGTGGGCATGCATTCACAGGCCGTCAGTTTCAGGGACGACGGACATACCATGTACGTCCGTGGGACGTCCGGATTTAACACTTCCGTACGTCCGATCAGACGCCTAAAGTAGGATATATTTTGGATGTTAAGTAAAAATTTACCGAATCACAATTGTTTTAATAACGAGAATATTATGTTCCTGCAACGGAAAATACATTGCACAACACCAACACACTACTGGGCAGACAAGGATACAGGAATACGGCAAACTTGCTTCACAAGTTTTGTCCGTTGATCTCAATGCTTGAATACACTTTCCCAAAGAGATCATCGTTTCACTCAGTAAGGTGCTTCAAAATGTTAAAAAAAATTCGGGTTCATTTTAACAACAAGATTTTAAAAAGTATAGAGTATCTGTTTTTTTTCCTTTAATATTTAATTTACGCTAATATTTAATGCGTCTTTGCAACATAGCACGTCCACGGCGGGTGTCTACTGTACGTCCGCACATGTTCATCGAAATATGGACGCAAAGGGGACGTACAGCGGCCGCCCAAACATGGTATTGGATGTCCAGTTGTTTTTCGGACGTTCCACGGGCGTCCGTGGTTGCTTGGGTAGCAAATCCAACCTGAGCGCCAGCTTGGCTGGACTGCCCTTCCCACAGAAGGGAAGGTAATTAGAAAAATAAGAATGAGGTGGAGTGCATTCGGCAGGAATTCTCAGATGATGAATGACAGCATACCATTGTCCCTGAAGAAGAAAGTGTATGACAGCTGCATCTTATTGGTACTCATCTACGGGGCAGAATCTTGGAGGCTCATTAAGAGGGTTCAACTTAAGTTGAGGACGACTCAGCGAGCAATGGAACGGAAGATGATAGGTGTAACATTAAGGGACAAGAAGACAGCAGAGTGGGTCAAGGAACAAGCGCGTGTTAAGGACATTATTAGAAAATAAGAAGAAGAAATGGACGTGGGCAGGGCATGTAGTGCGAAGCCAATATAACCGTTGGTCATTAATGGTAACAGAGTGGATCCCTAGAGAAGGCAAGCGTGGCAGGGGGCGGGAGAAAGTTAGATGGGCAGATGAGATCAAGAATTTTGCGGGGATAAATTGGTCGCAGTTAGCACAGGACCGGGATAATTTGAAATAATGGGAGAGGACCTTGCCCTGCAGTGAACGTAGATAGACTGGTGATGATGATGATGAGGGGGAAGGGCTCGGAATTTCTGGAGCTTGAAACAATGACACAGAGTTACGTTAACAAGCTTCCTCTACAGTCATAATCTAAGCCCCCGCTTAGACCTCTGATTCCTTCGGCAAACGCGTTTTGAGGACGTGCGGGTGCATCGACAACCTACTATCGCACCGGTGTAAGCACCTACCTGTGAAATATGTGCTCCACGGTTCCGTTCGGGTGGCGGTGGGTTCCATTGAAGGCTGCCGTGGTAGCGGTGCTGAATCCTTCCGGTGTTAACAGACGCACGTCGAACGTTGTTTTCCATAAAGGGGCATTGAAGCAGGGAAAGCTCACGTGGGCGTCCATCTCGCTACGTAGTAATCATTACAAGGCATTAAGTGAACGAAGGCTACGACAGTCTTTTTTGGGCTACTCAAAGGCGACAATATTGTCGGTCTGTCTGTCTGTTTGCCCGTCCACCCGTCCGTCCTTCCCGGTCTCGACTGAGCCAGGCGGCTAAATTTGAAATATTTCGGGAGCGGGACGTTTTTATCGGCAAAACAGTTCAACCTAACAAATCTACAAATGTGCCGAATGTTTGCGAGCATTGTTCCGGAAAAAGATAATATCAGGCTCATTTGAGGTAGAACGTGAACACATTTTTTGCGAGAGAAAATGAAAGAAAACGCGTGAAAAACAATGTTTCAACCACAACATACAAAAGTTCTTGTTGTTCCAACAGATGGCGTGTCAGCACGGCGAAGGCGGCAAAATTGAACTCCGCAAACCAGTGGAACGGAGGAGGAAGGGAAAAATCCTCCGTCGCATGCCCCACGCGCGAGGGACACGTGTAAATGCAGAGCATAGTGGGGTTCCGTGGTGTTGGCGTTGTTGGTGTGGTGGTGGTGGTGGTGTGGGTTGAGAGAGAAGAGAGAATTGTAAGTAGGTAACGTCAAGTTGTTATTATACCCGCTTTATATTCCTAGCGCGTGCGTTAGAGGGAGAGGGGGTGGAGAGAGAGAGCGCTATCACGCCACCGTCACGCCAGCACCTGCTGTTGCTACGGTGCTTGCAGCGCCGGAGCGCGCTCAACTACGAAGCTTCGCGCGCTGCACATGTGCTGCAAGCGTGATGCGGGAGAGGAGGAGTTGGGGAGAGGGCGCACCTGCGCGCTGAGCTGTTGCGGACGGACGGCGGACGCTACATGTGAGTTAAAGAAATGCTCTGCATTTAAAACTTGAGAGGTGGGCGGATGACACAGAAGACGCAGTTACGCGGCACGGCCGGCCGATGATGTTTCGACGACATTCGCAGCTACGCGAGCAGGTGCGCGGCCATTTTTTTCCAGGGCGTTTTTCGTGGCGTCTCTACCAAACTTTTACGACTTGGACGGAATTAGTGTGCAATATAGTTTTCTCTCTCCCTCTACGCTCCCCTTTCCAAAGAGAAGCACAACTACCCTCTTCACACCTTGAACCCACCATTCTCAATAAAGTCACCATGGTTTCTTTTAAATAATGTTCTACATGTTCACCATTCCTTACTGCTGCTACGTGTATTTCTCATTCCCCTGTGTTTTACTAAAACACTACAGTTTCAACCCCGGGTTCACTTTATACCTTTGCTATCTCGGTACAGTGAGCAAGTAACGAGAAGCATGGTTACTCGGCAGTGTTGTAACCTGCAGAAAGCACGGAGTTCTGTTGAGATGTAAAGCCTAAAATAGTCATTTTCGCAATCTTCGGCACCTGTGAACTTGCCCTTGAGGATTGATACAATGCTGGACGATGCACGTTTTCTTATTTCGGGCTGCGCTTAGATTAATATCACACGGGCTCTGCCAGGCAACGTAAAATGACATCAAACGGCTGCGACATTCGCCGTGTATTTAAGCGGTCCGCCATTTCAATATGTTGAGATTCCAGTGGCAGTGAGAGACGCTGCGTAAAGGCTGCGCTGTTAGTGTTGCAATTCAGTCGATATCCTCTTGCAATTCTCACTCCTATCCACGCGTTTTGTAAAGTCGCGATTACAACTTTTGTTGAGTAAACTTTTGCAACATTTCTGAGCAGCGACCTTATTTTACTGGCGTGGTCTTTCTTGGGTTTCCAACACTGAACTTACGTTGTCCGGAATACGGTGTATTTATATTGCCTAGCTTCTACAACGAACCTGCGTATGTCTCGGTTTCTCAATGTAGCGTGCGCACAATGCGCGAGAAATTTGCGCACAAGAGGGAATTATAGTTACAGAAAACGGCCGTAACTCTTCTTTTGCTGCAACTACCCCCCCCCCCCCCCCCCCCGAAATTCAATGATGACAGGCCGCTAAGGCGCCTCTATCATCCCATCGAGCCTCATTTACTTGTCGGAGATACATTCACTTCAGAGTGAAGTTGCAAACGCTTCAGAATTTCCTCCTGCTGTCAATACGTCGTAGTCCATAGTTGGGATAGGGCTCGAGAAAACGGTTGTAACTCTAGTTATACAAAACTATCCCGAAACCAACTATATAAACATTTGTCGCTTCGATGAATACCCCTGCTACACTAGCGTCCGAATGTCATTTTAACCAAACGTCATTTGACTCAAAGGCGAAGTTGTGCTGCTACACTAGGTTTTGAAATGCCATATGGCTCGAATGTCATTTGAGCCGAACCTTTGATGTAGTTGTACTGCTGATTATGGCTCAAGGTCGTTCAGTCCCGTGCAACGCTTACAGGAAGAGGCCCGGCCTCCTCCTGTGAGCGTTGCACGGGACCGAACGACCCCACAAACCCCACAAGCAATGACTCACTCAATTTGACTGACTTACACCCTGATACACTAGCGCCCGAATGTCATTTGAACCAAATATGCCATTTGACTCAAATGCCAAGTTGTGCTGCTACACTATGTTTTGAAATGCCATTCGGCTCAAACGACATTCGAGCCAAATGAGCACCGAGAGAGACATTTGGGATTTCAAATGCCATTTCTAGCACTCTCGCACGCAGCGTCTTCGATCTGCAATAAAAAATACAATTATTCCGTATGTAAAACAAACGAAATATTTTTGTTTGTGGAACTTTGTTCCTGTTCATTTACTTATTATATGAAATCAACATATTTTATTTTCATATTCTCAAAACCAGTATGTCAGTTCCAAAAAATAAAATAAAACTACGCGAACAGCCACTACATTAGAGTCAAAACTGGTGTCTCTTCTACTTTGATATAATTGTACTGCCTTAGACTGCTCCTAAATTTGATTGTTATATTATGGCACGAAAACGGAACGGGGCGATAATAGCGCCACTACAGCACGGCGAGCAATTGTGAAAGATTTCAAATGCCATCGAAATTGCCCTGTAGCACGACGGATTCTGAACGGCATTCGAAGCACCTCATTGCAGCCATATGACATTCGGTTCTAATGACATTCTGACCCTAGTGTAGCCGGGGGATAACATTACGGCGAGTTTACACCGCTTTTCTTAACGACTTGTTTTACAGCGAAATAGTCTGCTGTGGGTACACGGCCGTATACGGTAGGAAAGCACACAGTGAAATGTTCGTCCGCTAGAATAAAACTACAGTGCTTCGAAGTTTCAGCCAGCTAATTAACGAGGACGTATGCTCAATCGCAAATGACAGGCAAGCGTGTTTTGTTTCCGGTCCGCTCCTTGTACGACGTCCAGCCTCACTGGCCATGCCCCCCCCCCCCCACGAAGTAGAAAAGAGCTGAATTTTTGTTTTCGTTTGGCAACGCTCGAATGAATGGTGCATCCATTTTCGCGGAATAAACGGGTTTGCAACGATGTGGAAACTTGGCGGAATAATGTACTTACCGGGGCAGCATGAGAAGGGCGACTTCGTCCTCAACTTGCGTCATAGTCAGTCCCCACTGTGCGTGGAATTTACCTCGAAATTTTAGCGTGAGGTTGTAACTGTTAGAGCACAAAGAACAGGTCACAGTCTCACAACGAGCCCATGAGCAGTAAACTTATTCAGCTAGTCTAACGAGAACTTCGTTGTGTATGAATTGATCGCATTACCAGAAACTTTATTATCATTTTATATACGGCGGTTATTTAGCATCAATAAAGATTAGTGTTGGGCTAGTTGGTATCTATACATAATGTAACAATAGCGCTGATCTGAACTTAGCGCTGATCCTGTCGTCGTCGTGTTAAGTTTAGCGCTATTGTTACATTATGTAGGTTATTTAGCAGATTGAAGAAATTGTAGTCATAAGAAAAAAAAAACGGCCTATCGCTTGAGATTCCCGTACATTGCGTGGATATTGGTTTCGAAAATTCCTGCCGCAGTGTAACTTCGTGCCTTTGAAGTCCGCAAAATTTACTTTGCGGAGAATATTTATTAAAGGTATGAACAGCTCCAACAGTGCTAGTAGGATCAGAAAGATGATTTTCCCGAAACACCTAGTTTCTGCAGATGCCATCGTTTATTAATTAAATGATACGTTAAACACTATGGTCTCCGCATACCGTCGAGTCATTTAGGTCTGACGCGTAGATTTTTCAAACAAGCCTCTGTGTAGATGCTGCTATCAAAAAGTATTCATTTTAGGGGCGAAGCACCTTAGGACCTCGCAATGTCCGTCCGTTGGCGTCCGAATATGTGTATGTCAAACCACCTACAAGGTTGCAGAACGCGGCAGGAAAGCAAAAACCATGACAATCAACGCTAATTTGCGGGAAAATAGGTTAGAGAGAGAGAGAGAGAGAGAGAGAGAGAGAGCCGCACAGCACCGTGTAAATCGAAACATATGTGAACAGAAGGTTCACAAAAGGTTAACAAGAACAAAATAAAAGATTCACAAAAGGTTAGACAGACAGAGAGAGAGAGAGAGAGAGAGAGAGACGCACAGCACCGTGTAAATCGAAAACAAAAGGTTCACAACAAGTTAATTAACAAAAACAAAATGGCAGGTTCACAAAAGGTTCGAAAAAGAGATTCATAAAAGGTTAGAGAGAGAGAGAGGTTTAGCAGTTTCGAGTGGCTCCTAGAGAGCCGTGCTGCGCATGCACGACGAGCATTGGATTGGATTGAACTGAATTTGGATTGAATTGGATTAAAATGGATTGGAATAGATTTGGATTTGGATTGGATTAAAATGGATTGGATTGGATTAAATTTAAAGTATCGGATGGGATTGGATTGGAATTGTATATACTGTAAACACGCGTTGTCCCTCAGTTCCATGCGCGAGTGGGCAATGCCACGTGTGAGTTACGGTAAGAACGATCCCCAGTGCTACGCCCACTCGTCATGATTCACTTCGTGGAGATGCGTAAATTTATTTGTTCTGCTTTTCTTTATCCACGTCGTTGGTTTGGACCCTTTGTCACCCAAGCAATGATGTCTGCAGAAAAATTAACATTTCGGCAAGTTGGTTCATGCTGAACATCTTGAGAGCCCGTGCCGATGACAAATGGATGAGAAAAATAATTAAACCCAGTTTTACCTGGTGTGAAATCTACTGCTGGAACGGTGAAGCTGTGCCCCTCTTATGCCTGCTCGAACGTCATCAAGCGCTCGTGCGAGAACGGCAGCGCCGTCGCCGCGCAAGTTCTACGGTTCGCGCAAAGGAATCGGCAGCTACATGTCAGTGGCGGGAGCTTCACTCCTTCCTTTTTTTTGCTAGCAAAAGGGATAGGAACCCGCCCCGGCTAGAGCCACTAGATCAGGTTTCAGAGTATTGACACTCTTTTCTGTCATTGTTTGATGCTACCAACAGCGGCCATTGGTCGAACCACGTCATCTGACATTTGTTTACCCCGGAAGACCCATGGGCGCTGCCATTTTGGTGCCCCCGTGTTGTCGCGTGTGCGCGTTCTTCGATAAGTCGTAATTTTTGTGGCGCAGTGGGGCTGTATGAGACGTTGAGAGTGAGCTTTTAAGCACCAGACAGAGTAGAGATACCATGCTACTCGGTACTGGACTGTTTCAATGGGCCGGATGGTGGAAAGCGCCTGCTTCACTTCCCGCTGGGAAAGAACGGCAGTGGCCTAGCGTAACCTACATCCACTAGAAAAGCGTAGCTTGTTTAGTGGCTCTAGCATAACCTAGAGCCACTAAATAAGCTCGCTAGTGTAACCGAGCCTGACCCTGTCGCACCGGCGCGCCCTGTCGAAATCCTCGAAAAGTAAACACAGCTGTCATTGTTGCCAGGCACCGCCCGGACCAATTCCACCCGTCAAGGTCGGCCGCAATTGGGCGCAAGCTGGCCACCCTGGCGATAGGCACCAAAATGGCTGTCGGCGTGCGTCATTGTCGTTACTCTTAGGCGTAGCTTATTTAGTAGCTCTAGACCCGGCGAGACCACTGCGCCCTCTTTTGGTGGGACAGCGAACCCGCCGGCTGCTTCGCAGAAACCAGTTGCCAGATTCTCCGATAGAAGGAACGGAAACCAGCGAAAAAAGACGCAAAACACGAGGAGAGACGAGACAACACAACGCTGGACTGGCAACTGAAATTTAATAGAAGAAGCTGACACACTCTGTGAATATCCTTGTTATTTGGAGTGCAGTAAATGCACTGTAAATGACAAATGCCTCATGCAAAATCAGCGTTGAACTGCACGAGCCAGTTGTTCTCCAAGTCGATGTGGACGGCGCGCCAAACCTGCACTTTGATTTCGTGTTTGCGCGTAGCGCCCTCTCGCGTAGCTCGCTGTAGTCACTGCACACGGACTATGGCCTCCGAGTTACGTGCGCGGGGTGATCGGGGTGATTGCGGATGCCATGCACGGACCCGGTAGGCCATCGCGGAGGCTACGCAAGGACAACGGGGAACTTGGGGAGACACCGTCGGACGGCGGACGGACATTGCGAGGTCTGAAGGTGCTTCGGACCTAAAACAACTTGAACACCACCCATACGCAATGATGGGAGTAAACGTCGCTTACGTCCGGGTTACTCTCAGAGGGTGCGTGGTATCTATGATAACTTTCTCCCCTTGGCGCAGGACGCGAGTCACACGAACCGGGAACGATTTCCAGTGCAGCATGGTGCTCACAATTTGGATACTCCCGATGGCGTCCAGTTCGATCTGAAAAGGAACCGTTATTCGATGGTTTCAGTCAGTCAAATTGATTGAGTCATTGGTTGTGGGGGTTAATGCCCTGGGCTATGGGCGCGCCTTAATCGAGACCTGCCGCTTAATTTCAACCACCCGGAGATATTTAACACGCGCTGACATCTCCACACACGGGCATTTTCGCTTTTAGCCTGCATCGGGAAAGTAGTCACCGCGGCAGGTATCGTACCCGCTTCCATTAGCTCAGCAGCACAACACTTAAGCTACTCAGCCACCGCGGCGTGTAGATCAGTTAATTCCAGGCGCGGCATTAGTTTAGGTCAGCACCCTGCTTTTTACAGACCGAGGCGCAGTTGAGGTGCTTAACTGATTTTTGTCAACGACGGTTACAAGGACCACTGTCATGGCTTCTGCGAAAGCCTATATGCTTCCAGTTTACAAAAGTGATTCTGCAGAACTTCCGACAAACAGTTTTACTCTTTCGTTCGCGTCAGGAAGGTGGTGGTAAAAACTTTATTTATCCAGAGCTGTTAAGAAAGAGGCACCGGCTGGGAGCACCGGCACACTTCAGTTCCCTATAGTCGACGGCCAGGAGCCCGTGGGCCCTAGCGGCGAGTTCGGCCAGCTGAATCACACACTTTTGAACTTGTTGGTCGGGGCTGAGCAGAGTAGCCTCCCACTGCTCTACCGTGGTAAGGGGATGGAGGGGAGGTTTCGAGAGGCACGTGCTTACTATGTGGTGGAGGGAAGTACTACGAAAGCCATAGTTATCGCGAGCATGGAGCGGCACTGCACTATTTGCTCGTCCCAGCATACACGCCTTCTGTTTATGCATTGCTTTTGTTGATTTCATTTTAGAGTGGCTGTCGAATGCGTTCATTGCTGAAACTGATGGAAATCCGGACAATAGCGCTACACCGCTGTAATGACGTAATTCCAGCGGTCGAAGAATGCCAATACCGGGAAAGAGAAAAATGTTTTGTGGACGATTTCTATATTATCTGAGGGGCATGGAGCAGTAATTTCTGGTTAACGTACTTTGCATGCCCTTATCTAATCAGTACTGGAGGAGTTGGTTGACTGCGTTCTGCAAGCATTGAAGATTTCTAAAAAGTTGCAAATAGTGTTGCGTGGTACCTTTAACGCCGACTTATGCGCCGCATCAAACGCGAAAAGTGAAGGCAAGAAGCAACCGGCGTTGTCGGCGGCGTCAACACAAGCGGTAACAAAAGTCACGTGACTTCAGCGGCGGGAACTGCGCAGTGGTGCTCTAGCGCCGTTTTTCGGTTTTTGGTGTTTCTACACTCAAAGGAATCGATTGATTGATTGATTGTAGGGTTTAACGCGCCGACGCAACGCAGGCGATGAGGCGCGCCGTAGTGGAGGGTTCCGGATTAATTTTGACCACCTGGGGATCTTTAACGTGCGCCGAAATCTCGTACACACGGGCGTTTTTGCTTTTCGCCTCCATCAGAAAAGCGGCCGCCGCGGCCGGGAATCGAACCCGCGACCTCGTGCTCAGCAGCGCAACGCCTTAGCCACTGAGCCACCGCGGCGGGTCACTCAAAGGAATCTTGAGTATCTCTGCGCAGTTTTAAAGCAAAGCTTTACTACTTTCTTTCAGCGGTTTCGTGGAGGATGCGGAAGTTAACCTTTTGACCGGTGTAGCCCGGGTATTAAATCCCCGAATATGGGTGCTTTACGCAGTAAAACTGAACCCACGTGTAGCTAACAGGAAGACCCACCTTAGCAGCATCGTATTTTTGGCACTTTGATACACAACAGAACTGGCATACGAACTGTCTGAACGCAGGAATATTTGAAAGCAAATGTGCCTCATGGAAAATATGTAAAAGCAATGATGAAGAGAACGGAAAAAAGTGGATTAACACGCTTCGCATGAACACAAATGTGATATGGTACACGTCAGGTAAATGTCACTTATGCACAGCACAGCAGAGCCGGCGCATAGCGCATTTGCAACGTGGTTAACACAATGATTATTTGAGTTTCATTCTGACGCGCAATAATGTTTTCATTTCCTGCAGCTTAAAACTGTTTCGATACAGTAGACCCTCAGAACGTCACTCATAAACCAGTCTATTTCTTGCGCATGAAAGAAAAAAAATATAATTGTTCCCTCTTCCATAGGAACCGGTAAAACACGAAAGTGAAACGTGCCTTCACAGGATCAGTTGAATGTTTATTGTGCATCGCTAAGAACTTGCACGTCGCTATTTATATTTCGTCGGTATGGCACAGTTAGACGCACCATCGTTAGACACTGCACGCGTAGGAGCATTGCGTAAATCCGACTAAAACCACAGGCACTCGCAAACCGTCCGTGTGAACGAAACCGAACGGGTTGTCAGGAAATCGTTTGGTGAACACACGGTCCGCTGCGGCGAAAGGAGCAGCGCACCGAGTCACGAGCGCGACACCGCTGGTCGGCTTCTCCGAAGCTTACGTTGCGCGTCCCCGTACACGTAGGCGCTGGCATCGAGGCGCCAACTGTCGGCGCTCATTAGCGTCATGATGCACTAGTTGCTTCGCATCTCCTAGATGGAGGCATCATCTGAAAGGAAGGCTATAAGGCACGTTTGTCGTCTTATTCACGCGCCTTTTCACAGCGCAATCGGGAGCGCGATAAGTACCTCCAGTTGCGGCAAAAGAGTTCGTGGCTCAAATCCCAGCGCCGCCGCCTGAATCGAAGTTGTTCTGGTGATGTCATTTCTGTGACTTAGATCTTCGTGTACCCGGGCATAAAAGACTTGAGTGTTAAAAAACAATAACCGGTGCTCCATCCGGGACATTGTTACTATAAGGAGCAAAATGAACGTTGAAGGGTTCTGTTAGAACACAGGCAGGAAAATAGCCACTGGAGGAAACTTGTTACGTCTCGCTCGGTATAGGCAATGGACCTAAAGCAAGTCTTACACTCGTGCTTGTACGCTAACATGATCACCTGCATGATTTTACGGCGGACGTAGGATTTGTCGTCGTCGTACACGTGGCGTCCAAGGGTCGTAAACGTGTGGTCCAGCTCGAGCGTCCCATTTACATTTGCGGTTTCCACAGCGAAGACGCTCCTGCTGGCCAGCACGCTGCTTAGATGCCACCAGCTCCAAGGAGAGAACAAGACAGCACGCGTGAACTGGGGCCTCTCAGCTGCAATTCTCCTTACGGATACTTGATGCGGTACGCGGAGGCGAGCGTTATCTGGCGTACGATGAAATCCAGCCACACGCTCGGCCAGTAAGCAGCAGCAGCAGCCCGGAAAACCGGGAAAACCGGGAGCGGGATGCTTTGAGCAGTTGTCTGAAAGCGGCGTCTGCCGCCTACCCGATATCGCCCGGCAAGCCGTACGGCTCGCACACCCAGGAAGCAGGACCACAACCGTAGACAAAGGCAGGTTTTGGACGAATAATATATTAATTACAGCTAAATAAAAGGTTAAACAAGCTTTTGCTTTGCATATCCAGGGTTAGGTGAGTTTGGTTGCAGCCATTTTTTAGTGTACAATATATTACGTCCAGCGCTCTGCACAAACTATAGAAAACAAACACCGCTATTTTCCGATGCTTCAATATGGAATTCCTTACATCCGTCTCTTATACTGTATCCGAACCAGCCCTTTTTTATAGGTCTGCAAAAATATTCACTTGGTACACTTTTGTAGTCAAACAATGAGCGTCTGTTTCTTAATTTCATGTTTCGTTTTGTGCTCATGTTTAGCTGTAGAATAATTTTTTAATGTGCTGACTGCGCACGTTCCCCGTAGTGTTTTTAATTTACTACCAATGTATAACTGTCTATAATAAACGTGTTCTTTTGGGTTCTGGTTTATTCCTTGCATGTACTGTCTTTCTGAAGAAATATTTCATTTGCATGGTGGAACGGACGGATTTCCATTGGACCTCCTTCTGTGATGCTCTGTTTTTGAAATAATTGCACCGAACCACTCAATAAAGCAATGTCACTGTCAATGTCAATACCGCCCTTGTTACAAGTGAGTCGCCGTCACCTACCTTGCGGGCGGTGTGCTGAATCAGAAAGTTAATGCGCACGTATCCATCGTAGGTGCGGTTCTCTATGTGCGGGTGCAGCTGAAGGTCGTAATGCAGCGGCCGCCAGGGGGACTCATCTGCGGTGGAAACGATACTAGGGGTTCACAGCCGCCCTCATGTACGTTCTAAACTGGCATTCGTATGATCGAGTGTAATGAATAGCCTTGGATAAAATCAGAATTAATGTGCAACTTTCCCGCTCATGGCAGTCCTTTCAGCACTGATTACTCTGTAGGTATTTAGTTTTTTTGCGCAGCTAATATTGGGGGGGGGGGAAATTGTTTGTAAACAGTTTCAAGTCTCGCACGTTGACCAACTGGGTTCCTGAGGCATGGAAACTATCCCATAGAAATGCATGGGTAGTGAGATTTGACAGCGAATTACACATAAAATATTCAGAATCCTGGAAAGCTGTTTTACTGGAAAGCTGAAGGGGTTTTGCTAGGTTCCTCAGAGGTGGGAATTTTGAGCGGGGAAGCTGGGAATGTTTTACCTGAAAGTTGGGAATCTAACGCAGTGGGCCTCAGCCGTGACTGTGCCGTGGACCTTTTTGAGACTTGCAAAAGTGGTGGGAGACCCCGCGATTACCTGAATTGATCTGTGTCATAGTGTCATACAATTTGCATGTGCAGATAGAGTCGATCACGTATATTCAATGTCCACATTTTCTACGCGGAGAAAAATGAACGTACATCACATGCAGGAAGGGCACGTTTTTGCATTGGCAACATGGTTTGGCACAAAGGATTGTTGCATTTGTACCAAGGTTTCGCGAAAAGGGGAAATGAAAGGGGGTGAGAGTTTGAAAAAGGCTTTACGGACTTTCGAAATAGCATTCCCCATTGAGAAATTCCCAGACCCTCACTTGAGAACCGCTGATGTAAAGGATGGTGCGTAAGCACTTTGCCATTACCTTGAGAGACAACTCTTTTAAGAAGACAGCAGGCTGGTGCTTCTGTATTACATAAGCTATGTGGCGTCACCCTTCATGTGAAAGGGAATGTTATTTATGCTTTTTTAGTTAGAACCTATAATTTGTTAGTTCCATACATGTTACAACCTCAATTCTTTAGTTTCACGGAAATTTAGCCGCCTCCTGCAGCATTACTTTTTGCCGTTTCCTTGAGGGCTTCTTTACACTTAGTCTTTGACCTCAAGAAGCAAGCTAAGTCTGTTAAGCTCGGCTTCTTCGGCTCGGCGTAGTAATCTGCATAAACATTTTGCCCGACTTCATTTATCTCATTCGTGTTGTCGGTCTTATTACTAGTTTAGTCCCTGAGTGCACACATTCTATCTCTGCCAATTTAAAACGGTTGTCAATTGCGCTTGAACTCCCCCTCTCTACACAATTTGTCAATCGTCCCAGGTCGCAGGAGTTACTTTTGCTGATCCCAATTGAAGCATTCGACTTTGACCACTCTAGCAATTCGACTTGGGCCTCCGTTCTTGACACTTTCACGTTGCGGAGCTCCTTATTACTCTACCGACAGGGCTCTACCGACACGGGAGTTGTGTTTTTTTCTGGTTTTGCTGAAGTGTTGTGCTGAGGAGTGAAGTTTATTTGAGAATACGAAGTGCTGAAATTGTTATGAGGCTGTTATTTTTTCACCACAGGCGGACCAATTGTACTCGAAAAGGCATTTTACAGTAAAATATGTCCGAGAAATATCGCAGTGCGTTAGTATATGCCTGCGTTCATTTTCTAGTTAAGAAAAGTTTGGACTCCTGCCTTGCAATAAAGGAATCCGGTTACTTCTATATAAACACGTGAGGTTGAAACATTCATGGTTGCGGCGGTGGTAGCTGACGTTTATTCTCAGTGTAATATATACCCAGGGAATTTTTCATCTTCAAAGAAGGCCTTTTCTTCCTATATATCGCTCTCTCTAACACACCTGTCAATTTACTTGCTATCTCATTTCTAGCCGTACCAGCGATGCTTATCCAGTTTGTGGAGTTGAGTGGGCTGCTGGGCTCTTCTTGAGGTACTTCAACACCACCAGGCTCCTTCACACTCAGCTGCAGCACCTTCACTACGGCCATGACGGTTGTGCCGACTGCCGCGATGGCTGTCAGCAGTGCGACAACGATGATGAGTTTATCCTGAAACTCGTCCACGGGTTCTGCAAAAGAAATACAGGGAAAGACTAGAGGGACAGGCAACTGATTTTTGTAGAGTACATCCTCTTTATTCTACGCGAGAGGGCATCATTTAAAACACCTTGAACGGAAACGTTTTTCCTGGTAGGGGGCATACAATGGTTGAAAGCGGAATTTTCATACCTGCCAGCCTTAAGTTATGCTGCAGAAGCGAATGCTGGAAACCATGAGAGTAAGTCGAGTGGCCACATACTTTGGACTGTACGGAGGTGAGAATAGGCATGGTAAATTTCGTATCCAGCTAAAAGAATGATAACATCCACTATTTTCTATTTGTTTATGTGGTTTTGAATCACGCATTAAGCTGACGCAGATGCTTGGGCACGTACAGTAGTGTCAGGCTGGGACACTACATGACGCCCATTTTCAGATTTCAGAAACTTTAGTGACAAACTATAGTTATTTCCGCTAACTTATTTAGAAATTTATTGTGGTTACCCCTGTATATAAAGCACTTGCTTTCACATAAGCTAGCGGACATGCACTCCACAAAAAGTGGTTGGCTGTCCCTTTAAGTATTGTTATCTGTGCTGGATTGGACGGCATTGCACACTTCTCATAAAAGGAGTACGTTTTGCTGCAACATCAGATGTAAAGGAAGCCATCCTGTTGCATCGAGGAAACATTTTTAAATAGTGTATTTATGTGTGGTGAGATACGGCACATCAAAAGATTTTCACGCAGGAGGAAGGACGCTAACGTTTCCGTTCTCTCACTGACAAATTGCGGTACTCTCCTCCCTAACAGATTGCTCACCGCACTTCATTTTCATGGTATGTACGCATTTGACGTCCCCACCCACGGGGAGGTACGTGCCATTGGACATGCACATTACTTGTAGCATCTTAAGACGGATGCTTGACTGTATAGGGCTGCCCATCAGTGTGTTTGTTGATAATCAGACCTACATATTTCCCTTCACTTACACCAAAAGGTGGACAAGAAGGCACAAAACAGAAATCAGTTGTGCAGCTTCTAATACGGAAAAATACCTTCTTCTTCATATTGAGACGAGATACACGTGGTTAGAATTGGATCTATATACACTATTTACAAAGGCGAAGAATTGGAGATCCGACACAAGACCGTTTCGAACTCCTGCCGGGCGCCACAACAATCGTCGTCTTCATTGTCCGCCAGGTTTCGCCACATGCCCTTCACGGAAATTTCTCCTCGTACCTGTTGCGTACCACTTCCCCGCAAAAAAGCTACTCCGTAATAATATTCTATTCCGTTTTGTCCCACTTCGCCGGCAAATTTTGCATGCTGGCGTTGACTGATCATTCGCTACCGCAGTATTTACTTATTTATTTAGTTATGATACTACCCACAGCGCCTTTTGAAGGGATTACAGTTGGGAGGGAGAAAGTAGAAATTCGTACAAACATACAGGCAAAACAGAAATATCACTCGAAGCACAATGACAAGCCAAACCCCCGCATGTTCAACGAAGATGCGCTACAAAGGACACGAAAATACGTGAGTAGTCACAATTCTCACAGCATTTTTGGGTAACGTATTCCATTCGCTAATAGTTTTGGGAAAAAGCATGCTTAAAAATTCGGTTCTGCAATTTATTTCTTTTATTTTACAGGAGTGATCTATCCTTAGTGAAACGTAGTCTGGACTCATTAAATAACAACTTCTGTGTATCCCTGTTTTGTTATGAAATATATTGTGAAAATATTTCATTTTAAGTACTCTCCTACGATGCTGAAGCGAATCCCAAACTAGGCTGCGCATAGCAGTGGACACACTGAAATTCCTCGAGTAATCTTTAAGAACAAAGCAAGTAGCCAAGTTTCGAACTCTTTCTAGTTTCTCGATATCAGATTTGATACGTGGATCCCATACCGTACAAGCAAACTCGAGTATGGGACGAACATTGGTCTTCTACAGCAACTCTTTAGTCTTCACTGCAAAACGTTTCGAGTTGCGACGTAGCAAGCCCAAAACACGACAAGCTTTCGCACACACATAATTTACATAATGGCGCCAAGACAGGTCCGAGGTAAGATACGCACCAAGACATTTATGTTCGAACGTTTAGTTAAGACATGTACCATTAATGGTATAGGAATAAACATGAGGCGTTTTCTTTCTCGTGAAGCACATGTACATAGATTTCTGTAGGTTTATCTGCATTCCCCGAGTTTGGCAACAATCAAATAGCCTATTCAGATCATGTTGAAGCGTGGCGCAGTCAACCAAGTGATTACTAATTCTATGTAATACACAGTCGTTTGCAAACAATCGTATTGTAGAAGAAATACCGGTACAAATATCATTCATGAAAATTAAAAATAATAGTGGACCCAAAACAGAACCCTGCCGTACTCCCGAACTTACATCGACATCTTAAGACTGCTGACCGTTTACGACAACACGCTGTTTCCGGCAGTTCAAGTATTCTTGTATCCAACGAACAATTTCAGTGTTTATGTTATACCACGCCAATTTTTCTAGGAGGAGTGAATGAGGAACAATGTCAAATGCCTTTGCTAAATCAAGAAAAATACAGTCCACGGAGAAACCTTGATTCAATGCACCAGCAATATCATGAGTTAATTCTGGTAATTGCGTCGCAGAAGAAAATCGAGCTCGAAAACCGTGCTGTTGCGGACTAAGCAGCCAGAATGTATTTAAGTGGTCAATAATGCGAGTAAAAAGCACGTGCTCGAACACTTTACATAGTACACTTGTCAAAGAAACAGGCCTATAATTGGGTACGAGGCTACGTGGTCCCGATTTGTGCAAAGGCGGAACGTTTGCGAGTTTCCAGTCATCTGGTAGAACTCCTTCTTTCAGTGACCTAAAAAAAAAGAATTCAAAAATATTTTGATAACACCGCTGCCTATGACGATAGAAACGCTGTAGGTAATTCATCAGGCCCCATGGCACTGGACGTTTTCAAACGTAAAAGCAGCTGCTCTATTCCGCGTATATCAAATTCAGTATCACACATGGGTTCAGCACAAAGGAAACCAAATCTAAAGTTATCAGTACCAGGCCGCCGTTCAGTAGAAACGTAACTAAAAAACGTATTGAAGCATGTAGCTTTCTCGCGACTACCAGACACTAATGTACCATTACATTGCAGAGCCGGAATCGACACTTGGTCCTTTCTATTTGATTTAATATGTCGCCACAGTTCCTTCGGATGGTTCACAACACGCTCGTTAAAAGAATAAAAGAACGAGTTTTTGGCTTTCCTAACGGCTTCTTTAAACTCGTTCGTTACAGCTTCCAATTTTACTTTATTACACGAGTTAGGATTTTTTTTGAAAGCCGCATAAATATTCTTTTTGATACTGACATGACGGACTGCTTTAGTCAACCACAGTTTATTCTTATTACGGCGTGATGTCAATACCCACGATGGTACGTACTGATAACGCAGTTCAAAAATTTTACTTTTGAGAACTTCCCACAACTCTTGCACTCCACAACTTTCTGAAGTTGTGGAGATTCAAAGATTTAATGATTAACCAACTTCAGACAAGAAACTGCTAGGGACGATGTGAATGAGGCGTCCCCACCCCACCGCCAAATGGAGGGGGTGGCAAGTGTATCAAAGCGAGTTTTCCGTATTACTTATGAAACCAACGCTCAGGGTAGCCACGGCGGGGGAAGAATATCGAAGATAACGACTTTTTTGGATACACCTCTTGTAAATACTCGCGGCGGATAATGTTTTGCACAATAGCAAGCGAACAATTACCGCCAACTCAAAATCTTAGGCCAGTGGATTTAGAGAACTGCTGTCTCCAATTCACTGGCCAGAGAATAAAGATAGAAGTCAGAATACCCAAAATTTCTTAGTTTACTAACTTTACTGCCGTAACAAATTCAATTACAATTCTAATATTCAAACCCAACCAAGCAGTAAATTGGTTAGAAAGGGGAATCAAAAGTTCCGTCAATTTACACAGCGCACGATCATGTCTAGATTGGGACATGTGGGAGAAAGGATACGTTGTAACGTTGTAATACGTCCCTTGAGAATGATTTGTGGTCATTGCATCGAATATTGTACTGACCGCCAAGTAAACAAACCGATTGCCAGTCAGGAGACGAGACGATGTCTTTCGGCGCGCTTTTTAAAGGATGAAATTTGTACTCCTGGGGAGCACCCTACAGTTGCAAAACACCGATTTAACCATACTAAACAGCATGAACTTGAGGTACGTCTTTGGAAGACCTCTTCAACCTTTTTGCACTGATGGGCCCGGTCATATTTATCAACAATGCTTAGCGCAACAGAGCCTTTAGGGTAGTTTAGCTGGAAACAGGAGCATATGTCCGATAATATCGGTGTTTTTATAAACACGCAGTGTATAAACCCCCCAAAATACAGAGAAAAATGAAGAGAAAGAAAGCCGGTGGTGCTGATGAAGCGATGGTCGCAACCGCACATATCGTGTTCACTCCGCCCCGTAAAAGGTTTAAAGGCTTCATAAAGAAAAACCTGTACTCTGCCGGTGCCCGTATGAGCCGCGCTGCTGACATGCCCACGCCGACAATGCTAGTGGCTACGATGCAGCAACCGGCGGTTGAGGCAGTACGGTCGTTGGACATTTTACACTTTCGCAGACTACCTCGTTCTCGTTGCCCAAGAATGTTTCTGCTTAAGTTGACGCACGGAAAAAGGAGCCTGCATTATCTTGCATAAAACCAGACTAACAATTAGTCGCGGAGAGTGCCTTTACGTGATTGAATAATTATATGCTTGGGGGAAAGGTTGGTTGCCCCTAAACAATTCCTTTAAGGATATCCTTTTACAAATCGGGGTACATTTTCGATCATCTGAATACCCGAGGCGCACGTCTATCGTAACTTTTAACATTAAAGATGCATCCGATGTCGCACGTGAGGCGATCCTCAAGAGACTTGGAATTGCTGTCTGCGGCCCGCGGATGTTTTTACGTTTTCTGAGAAAAGCAGTGCCATCGTTTCCCTCGGACGTATCCGATATTTTCTGCTTACTTCCCAGTGCAGAGGATTCTGGAAGGATCAGTGATTTTCTTTTAGTATTAATTGTATGCTTGCAGAACTTACCATCATTATTTAGTCCCGTGTCCTTGGTCTCACACGCCCTCTATGCCGACGACCTCACTGTGGGTTGCGTAGGGCTTTATTGGTAAACCAAAAGGTGCACGCCAATCTACCAATCACATCACCGAGGGGTACCTACAGGTTAGGGGTTTTAAATGCGCCCCTGCAGACAAATGAGTACTCATCCCGACATGCGCTCTCTCAAATAAGGAACGTAGCGGCTTGAGCCCAAATACCGACCTCCATACACAACCATCCTGTTTCCAAGTCTGCTCTCACTACGAATACTCTGCTTCCACATCTGCGAAACGTGTGGGTGCTTTAAAGCCAAATTGCAAGTCTAGGGAACGCGGACACAGCTCGCTCAAACAATCCGCTTTAGTGCACACCATCGGTTCAACCCACAGGAGTACGGTACGGTCCGCATTTCTCAAGAACTAGTTACCAAGCCTTTCTCAAGAACTATTTACGAACTGCGGCGTATTTGGGACAATACACCTGGTCACGAAGGCTGAGGAGCAAAGGTCGCTTAACATGCTTATTAGCCAAGATAACGTACCGCGCTCGCCCCTCCGCCCTCTACATCCACATGCAAACTCCTCCAATTGGGAATCCGCATTGCCTGGGCTGGTTTGCTCAAAGCCCAACAGCCCTCCATGCTGCGACGTCTTCAACGTATATTTAAGAATGCTGCATTCTTCAGCGCTTGGTTTATGGTACTCCCCACCCAAGGACTGCCCCCAACCACAACACACTACCCCGAGGTACGTTTGGTTGTATTACGTCTAGTTATGTTGAGAAATGGGGAATGCAGTGCAAACAAGGGGCGGTTGAGGTTCGTTTAGATTACCTCAATTATATCATGGGTCTAAGTTTAGGCCTTTGTGGGTAATGGGATGAGAAATTCTCTGTGGTAATGTCAGCGGCATCAGTCCGCACAGGCAACGTAACGGTGCTACACTCTCGCGACAGAAACACGGAAATGACGTATACCTTCTTCAGAGGGCTCGTCTTCCTTGGCATGGGCCAAGTCGGTCTGCGACTCAGTCATGGCAATTGGAGCACGAACACAGCAGCGGGTCTTCGCTTCAATTCCAGATCCCGTAGAAGCAAGTTGGAGGCGGGGGTGCAAGGCTCCGTAAGTCAGAAGCGTGGCTTCTCCTCTTCTTTTTCACTACTGCTCAGAGAACGGAATCACGTGATAGTACCCGTGGGGTTGGCCAGTACAGAGTCAGAAGAAAGCGATTATGCGTTCCAAGATAGGTACAACCCTGAAAGTTCTGGTGTGGTGCAGAATGTTAATTAGGCGTGTTGATGTGCCGTTCCCCACCTGTAAACCAACCTAGAGGGCCCCAAACCACTTTTACATAGGGAAAAAATGCGCAGAACTGAGCTAGGAGAACATTTTACAATGAAAGATTACGAGTCTTGGAAGAAAAGATTATGTTGATTCCTCTGTTATGGGAACCGGTAAAACAACAAAGTTAAATGTGCAGCGAAATCTGCAGCTGAGCATGATTTGCGGGTCGGCGGTTGTCTTGTGGGTGCACTTAGCGAGCGACGTCCTGCTGGCGGGTCGCTTCGGCAAAGGGGTACTGGCATCATTTCTGTGACAGATATTACGTCAGTCAAATCTTGGTGTATCCCGGCATAAAACATTTTCGTGTTAAAATATAAAACCCGAAAACCAACAACCCTAAGTACAACACACTCTTTTAGTACTAAGTTGCTTCCCCACAATAAGACCCGATGTGCAGGGGTGCACCCTTTACAAGCCGCTTGCTTCGTTGTACTGGCGTAATTTGTGTGACGGATATGACGTCACTGAAATCTGTGTATCCCGGAATCAAACACTTTCGGGTTAAAATATATTTGGCATTACTGGGGCTCGAACCCAAGGCGTTCATTCAAAAATGCACGATTCTGTTTCCAAGTGTGTTTCAAGTGATGCTGTAAATAGCGCTGGATGTGCATAGGAAATGCCGGGCATATACCCACGCGGGAAGGGAACCTTGCCACAAAAAAGGGGAGGTATGGATAATTTGCGGCTTAATAAAAAGGATAGTCAATGTAGGCGCGCGGACAACTCCCAACCTGTTAAAGTGCAGGAGCGTTGCTTGCCGAGGCAACGTAAGAGTGGAACAGTTGGAGGTATGTGAGAAGGAGGAGGAGGAGGTAGCCTTTATTGTGGCAGGAAGACTCTACGTCAAGTGGGGGAAGGGGAAGTAGAGGGGGGGGTTGTAACCTGGGACATCTTAAATGCGTACAGTTCGACCCAAAACAGGTGGGCTCCTTAAGAATGCTGAAGAGGCCGCGTGGGGTGAGGAGAGCCGGCTCACGACTCTAGACTGCTCGCGCTAGACCGCTTTTTAGGGAAAAGTGTGCAATTAAAGCCAGCATGGAGGGTTCCAGTGTACGAGGGTCGATGTAAAGAGAGGCTGTATTTGGAGAAGGCTTGAAGGTTCTGTAGCGCGCGAACGTCGGGCAGTACCAAATTAGGTGCTGGAGATTGGCGGGAGTGGGGGAGGCACAGAAGGGACATCGAGGCGGTAGAGACGGGAGAACCTCGTCCTACACTTGACCTTAGTGACACTAACTTGACCAAGATAGGCCGATGCTGATGATGATAATGTACCGAAGAATTACGTCATGGAACTACAAGGACTTCACTTCATGTGGAGAGGAAAGAGCCTGTTTCACGAAAAGCCCAAAATCAGCTCAATACGAGACTAAGCGAATCCAAATCATAACGACGATGACGATGCCCTGTGCGGGTTCGGCGCGTACTTCAAGGGGGTTGGCTAGATATAAAGAAATCGTTTGATAAAAGCTAATAACAACAACATGATGTGATATGATATGGGTAGGGATGATTATTCGAATTTACTTAAACGCCACAAATAAGGAAACCTTGATGACAATAGATGGGGCGTAGGTAATGACTACCTAACATAGTGATAAATACGGCACTTGCAGACAATAAAACAGTAACGTGAATTTGGGACACGGAGATAGATTGCTCCGTGATTTGGGACGAGGATCAGTTGAAAGTAATTTTCGTTCAAATTAAGCAAAGGAAGGGGGTTAAGGCGGTGAAGTAAGGGGTATGATCGACAACAGGTTGACCATCCGTGTAATGGAATGACTACCAACGACGGTAAGCAAAATGGCGGACGAAGAAAATGGGTTGAAATAAGAACATTGAAACGCAAATACTGAACTCGACGAACCATGCTACAAGAGGCTGCAAAGTGGTTGCAGCCCAGTGTTGGTCTTTTCTTCCTGTCGGATCGTTTTTAGCGCTGTTTTGCTTAGTAGCATCATGCACTCACTAGCCACCTTCGTTCACTTTCTGAAGAACCCTTCGCTCTGCGGTTGACGAAAACAGGGCGCAGATAACATGAAACTCGTAGCAATTCAAGCAGCCGGAGGCAGAAAGATAAGCATCACTATGTTGTTCAACCTCGCTCTCTACCCACGCCATCTATGCCTCCTCAAGGGAGATAATAAGCAGCGTATGAACGGGCCGCCTCGTAGAAGTGTTCGGCTCCTCCAAGAGCTGTCGTCTAGATTACGAGAACCGGAGGCAATGCACATAAAAAGGGCAAATTGATTAAAAAATACTTGAGCTCATGAATATGACCAGGAAGCTGAAAGCTTCATTTAAACTTAGTATTGGCTAATGACTTCTAGCTTGCATGCGCTGAGTAGCTGTTGTTATTTACCTATTTTTACCCTAAACGTATGGATCTGCCGCTACCTCATCTTGCCTGCTTTTTGCATTTTGCGTGCTTCCTTAAGATCCCAAACTAACATGGAGCCGTTCTTATGCAACTTTGACGCTCCCAAATTACTACTGTCTGCTTCCGGCGCCACTGAGCTTAGAACCAATGATTTTTTTTTTGGATTGACGTTATTTACATGAGCCTCTCAGTGTTGCAGCGGTTTTTTCAGTGACAGACAGTTTGTAACGTGATTTCGCGAAAAGCCTGCCTTGGTTGGACACGGCATGGTTAGAAGCTTGTATCGCATTGAAGAAAATGTGGTTGATGCCTCTTTCATAGGAATCGTTAAAACACAAAAGTGAAATGTGCCTTCACGGGAGCATTTATTGTGCATCCATATGAACTTGCACATCGGTATTTATATTACGTCGGTATGGCCCAGTTAGGCGCATTAACTTTAGATACTGGATTGCATGCGCCGGAACATTGCGGAAATCCGACTGAAACCACAGCCGCTCGAAAACCGTGCGAACGAAATGTAACCGAAGCCGAAATTGGAAACAGTAAGTGGCGGGGAATGTCTCAATTCACCCGCGTCCCGCGTACACGAAGTGCATCCATATGAACTTGCACATCGCTACTTATATTACATCGGTATGGAACCGTTAGACGCATCACCGTTAGACACTGGATTGCACGCACCGGAACATTGCGTAAATCTGACTCACAGCCCCTTGAAAACCGTGCGAACGAAACGGAACCGAAACCGAAATCGACACCAGTAGGTGGCGGAGGGTGTGTCAATTCACCCGCATCCCGCGTGCACGAAGACGCTGGCATCGAGGCGCCAACTGTCGGTGCTCATTAGTGTCGTTATCAACTACTTCGCTTCACTTCTCCTAGACGGCAGCATCACCTAGACGGCATCTGAATGAAGAAAGCAGTGGGAAAGATATAAGGCGCATTTTAGACCTACTTGCACTTGAATTTGTAGCGCAGTGGGCAGAACGCTGTGTACCTCCCGTTGCGACGAGAGAGTTCGTGGCTGGAATCCTGGCGCAGCTGTGTCAATGAAACTTTTTCTGGCGACGTCATTTCCGTGACAGATATGACGCCAGCCAGATCTTGGTGTACCCGGGCACAAAACACTTACGCGTTGAAAGTGATGCGTACTGAAACTTTAGGAAAGTGACTTTGGCTGGTGTTGACTTGCAGGTAGCGGTCTGGAAAAAGTAGGTGAGCCAAACCATTCATATGGGTGCCGGATTACCCAGCGAAGCTGTTTCCGTTTAATTAAGTTGCACACATTCACGGAAACAAAAACGCGAGCGCCGAAGGCACACTCCCTCCATCCTCTCCGGCGCCTGGGATGATGTGAGGAGGGCTGAGTATGATAGTAAATCATTTTTATTCACTTTTTTCCGCTCGCGGACGCGTTCTGACCGCGGACAATTCTCGGGGTTAGAAGTGAACAGCTTCGCCGTGAAGATATTTGTAAAATGCTAAAGTTGTTAAGGGTATGTAAAGCTTATGCTTAATCTATTACATTGAGAAATGTGACGTGGGTGGTCGTTGGTTTTGTTCTATAAAACAAGGGGGTGTTAGTTTACGTTCACGAGCTTCAACTTACGTGGATGCATTATGAGAACACGTAAGTGAGGACTCATAATGCAAAGGGAGAATGCAGTCAAACGGAGGAAGGACCGTTTCTGCGCGGACTGCCATATGGTGTGACGTAGCCACACGCACCAGTGGTTGGGGTCACGTTGTCTGAGGTACGTCGGCGGTGCGGTTCATGCGGTCAGCAACAGCTGTTATCCCTTACTCGCTTTGTAGAGAAGCTGTCTAGAGAAGCATTCAGGAGATCACAGAACGAGCGTAGACAAACAATTTTCACTGTGTAAAAAAATTATACAAAATGAAACCGGTTTCAGGGGCTCCATATTTTGAGATAAGATGCCTTATATTGCCCCTGGAGAATGTCTTTCTAACAATGCGCTTGAGTATAGACGTGAAGCCGACTGAATAGCTATGGTTGCATGCTTGGCCTTTGTAAGGTGGCTTTCCCGCGTTGGGGATTGTCTATTGAAACATGGCCGTCTAAGGAGGGATTAAAGTTACAGCTCCACTTTATGCGGCTTTCAAGAGCCGCTATCCCTTACTCGAATAGTGTATACTATTCGGCAAATTAATATGCAAACTAAAGTATGGATGAATAACCTCGGGACAGCACAGCGATTTTAGATAGGTGCCCACGCGGAGGAATTGGTGAGCGAATATATCTACTTAGGCTAAATAGCGACCCAGGATCACATCCATGAGGTAGAGATAATTGGAAGGATAAGAGTGGGGTGGAGTGCATTCGGTAGGCATTCTCGGATAACGAATGGAAGCCTACCATTGTCCCTGAAGAAAAAAGCGTATGTCAGCTGCATCTTGCGGGTACTCACCTACGGGCAGAAACTTGGAGGCTCACTAAGAGGGTTCAGCTTAAACTCAGGATGACTCAGCGAGAAATGGAACGGAAGATGATAGGGGTAACGTTAAGGAACAAGAAGAGAGCGGAGTGGATCAGGGAACGTACGCGGGTTAAGGACACATTAGTAGAAATTAAGAAGAAGAAATGGGCATGGCGAGAGCATATAATGCGAAGGCATTATTAAGGGTATTATTATTAACCGTTTGTCATTAAGGGTAACAGAGTGGATCCCCAGAGAAGGAAGCGTTGCAGGGGGCGGCAGAAAGTTAGATGGGCAGACGAGGTTAAGAAGTTTGCGGGGATAAATTGGTCGCAGTTAGCACAGGACTGGGATAATTGGAGATTAGTGGGAGAGGCATTTACCCTGCAGTTGGCGTAGATAGGCTGGTGATGATAGTGATGCTGATGATGATGATTCGTCAAGCGGGATTCTCACTCCACCCTGATATTGGGCGATGCCGCGCGCTCTTCGGCGGCCACCTAGCGGTGCACTAGAGCCTGTACCGTGATTGGAGTAGCCTGGCTACAATAAAACGCAATGTCTCTACCACCTATCGTGTGTGTCCTCATTCTGTAATGTAAACGTGCCACTGTCCCCATAATTAAACACACCAAATAAAAATCCGTAGTGTAGGTAAATCCCAACATAGAAAATTCCCCAGAGGCCCAGGTTCGCTGGACCTCCCTATTCAAAAGATGGAAAGGGGTCTGATTTTTAGCTTCAGTAGTCACCGACTGCATCAACGAATCAACCTTGACGTGCGGCAGTTGTCCATCAACGAACGCTCCTCTCATGTGTGCCCATTTCACGCTTGCCAGTCTTTCCAGCCGTTATATCGCTGGGGAACGCATGCATATCTAGTTCATGAATTGTCATAGAACTTTGCTACCACTATTTCGTGGTGGACAGCCTTATCAGTTAAAAACGTTTTTTTTCACCTTTACTGCTAGATTTCATTTTCTTGCAATCATCCGAGACGGTATAACTTTCAACATAAATAAGGTGAGGTTACGGCAAATCCCCCTGCTTAGCGTGCACCCAATGACGAATAGGCAAATAGCTGAGTACGTACTTTCCTTGTCGGTACGTCAGTTATTGTCATTTGGGTCACTGGTGCTCGTTTTTTTTTTTGCAGCAGAGATATTTGTCGCACCTTTAACTTCTTTATTTCCGAGACAAGTAGTTTACGTTGCTCGCAAAATGCACCATTTCCATTCCTCCACCGAACGACAAAGCAACTACTGTTACGCCAGTATTTTATCATTTTTTTGTTGTCTCAAAATTGTTATCCCCACTTTACCCCAAATTTTGTCCCTTCAATTTTTGCTTACTTTATTTCTCACCTTGTTTTCACGAGATCACAATCCGGCTCGTTCAATCCCCCATAGTGGGTACTCTTCAATGATATCTCGGTTCCAACCAGCCAACCAACTAAAGCGTCACACAGTAAGTAAAGGTAAAAACTTTATATTTATAGATATCCAATGGTAACTCTGGCTTGGTGCATACTCCGAATGAGCCCTGGGGTGAAGCTTGATTGATGCATCTATTTCGAATTACCGTTCGGTAGCCCATCAACGCAGTCAGCATCGGAGTGGTCGTCTGTTGCATTTTGGTGTGTAATTACTCTGGCGCTGAAGACAAACCAAAATAGGAACGACGTGATCTTGTTTTGCTATATTTGGGTGTTGCTACGCTACACCATTTTGCTAAATTTTGTCTTGCTGCCCTGAGCTCGAGTGCCGTCCAATGGCAATCCAGCTCAGCGCTGCAACCACGGCTCGAGTGCTGTCAGACGACATTCAATTTTTAAATACGGTAGTCTTTCTTTGGCTACTTAAGCCCAGAAATATTGGTCTGTCTGTCTGTCTGTCTTGAAAGGATAAATTTATTATCAAAAAATCCTGGTATCAATGATACAACGTAACAACCAGAAACAATTAAACAAGTGCAGCGCCTGTCGCTACAATACTAATAGAGCGCGAAAGCTGCCAGTTACAGACACTTACAGAAACACATAAACAGTTTCAAGTTGATTGTAGACAAAAGATTAACATACAAACAATTTAGAGTTGCTTACAACCAAAAGATTAACATGCGAGGAAAACCATGATACAAAAACATTCGCTTCAAGAATGCAGCAATATACAAAACAGGGTTGGTTTTATGTCAGAACGGGTACTGTAGCGCACTAACACTCAATTCTAACACCAAGATCAATTGTTACAACGAAAATCCCTAAGGACACAGGTCTGGAAAACTGGCATGAATAATAACCCTTTTGTTTAAAACCTCAATAAACCGGGTAGACCAATGTCGCAAAAACTCTTCCTCACCCAAAAGGGCCAACTCGCCTTCCAAAAAGGTCACGAGGTGTTGTCTGAAGAAGGAAAGCAAGGGCCACTGCATACGTAGCCTGCGATTCTGTGCTACAGCCCTGCAGCGATTACGCCATAGTATATAATCGCCAATCACTACGAATAGTTTGCCAAGGGGAGTGCCAGGGCACTGCTCTCTCAGTTGATACCGTGCAAGCCCCAAACTTGGAGCGGCACGGTGTATGATGCGCCAAAAGCAACGCGCAACAGTGCAGCTTGAGAACGTGTGAGCCGTGGATTCTGGTTGACCGCAGTTGGGACAGGAAGAGTTCTGTGTTACTCCCCAGCGAAATAATATATCTTTTGTGGGAAGAATTCGCCACGCTTTTTGCCACTGGATGTTTTTGGCGTCCTCTGGTAGCCTACCTGAAGTCAGCCGTAACCAGGGGAAATCTGGTGGATCCACACGTCTGCCCGACCTCGCAGTAACTATTTTTTCACACAGCCTGGCAGGTTGTTCATTCACAAAATCGAGATCAGCATCCAGTGCACGAATTTCCTTAGCTAAAGTAATGACGGCCTTGAACAGTCTTGACGGGAAAGCTGCACTGGGGTACAGGTTTCTGGCCATAGTTGGACAAAGAACCCGTCTAGAGGGACCGAGAAAGTACAGGATCAAAGGTCTGCCCTGAGCTTCTACGTCACTGAGAAGTGAAGAGACGACTCTAAGGGCCAACAACTGGCTCATGAGGTCGATGCAAGGGAGACCATAACCCCCAGAGCGGCGTGGGAGGCGCAGGGCATCTCTCGCTAAACGCTCCGTGCTTCCATCCCAAAAGAAAGAAAAAATGTCGCGGGACACTTTGTGCGTAACAGGATTGGGAGGCAGCATAATCCTGGAGACAAAAAAGAATTTAGCAAGAAAAACGCATTTAATCAGATACGATTTCTCCGAAAAAGAGAAGTTGAAAGACCTAGCCCGGGCAACATTCTTTTGAATATCCTCAACTAACTCGGGCCACATGTCTGGAGAAACACCTTCTTCGGTAAATTTGACGCCGAGAATCATCAGGTCTCGAACTATTTTTAAGTTATGAATGGGGGCGAGTGTAGCGTTTCCCAGAGGGAGAATAGCACTTTTTGTGGCATGTAACTCGGCACCTGAAAGTCGAGCGTAAGACTTGAAGTCCCCTAAAACAGCCGTGAGGCTATCAGTGTCCCGGATAAAAATAGTGACGTCATCTGCGTACGCAGACACTTTAACCGAGCCTTGTCCGGGCAAGGGGAGACCCCTAATTTTGGGGTTATCAACGAGTTTTCTGATGAAGGGGTCTAGACACAAGACAAACACAAGCGGCGACAAGGGGCATCCTTGTCTGACACCTCTATGAATTGCAATTTCACCCTGCACCACACCATTAATGACCAGGTCACTGGATAAATTATCATACAATTCTCGGAGAAGCTGAACAAATTCAGAGGGAAACCCATATGCCTGAAATATGGCAAGCAAGTATGAATGATTGACCCGATCAAATGCCTGTTTTTGGTCTAAAGAGACACACAGGCCTGCAATACCAGTTTGGTGCGTATAGGCTAGTATGTCTCGGGTTAGGCTAAGTGCCGAAAAAATATTTCTGTATGGGACCGAGCCAACCTGTTGGAGTGAGAGGAGGTCCGGCCAAAGGGCTTTAATTCTGGATACCAAAAGGGAAGTTAAAATCTTGTAGTCCGAATTCAAAACGGTTATTGGCCTGTAAGAACTCGGGAGAGAGGGGTCTTTTCCTTCTTTCAAAAGTAAGATTAGACGGCCTCTCTTAAACGAGTTTGGAAGCCGCTGATCTGCTAGGATTGAATTTATAAGTTGCACTAAGGAAGAGCCTAATTCTGCCCAGCAACGCTTGTAGAATTCCGTTGGCAAACCGTCCGGACCAGGCGCCGATCCGGTTTTCATTTCTCTTAAAATGTCGTATAGCTCGGAACAGGTTACGTCCTTCAGTATTTGGGAGTGTATGCTTTGTGGAACCTGAGGTAGGGAATTTGAAGCAGAACATAGTTGTGCTACCATGTGTCTTTCATCTACCTCGAGCGAATCTCCCGCAAAGACATCAGAAAAGAAAGAAAGAAACCCTGATTTTATAGCTGATGGGTCTGTGGAGACGGTGTTATCCGGGCAGCGCACACACTCTATAATGTTTGGAGCTTCACGCGTCGCCAAAAATCTTTGAATTTCTAAACTACCGTTGCAAGGACCATGAATATTGTAGAAAGCGGGTGGTTGCATTGTTTCATTCAGTTGGCGTTTGTACCGCTCCCTAAGGATGCCAAGATATTCGCTCATTAACGGCGTTAGTTCTTTATCATATCTGACTATCCGGATACGCTTGAGCGTATTGTTAAGCTCAGCTGTGTCACGAACCTTTTTTTGTTGGCCAACTGTTTGAGCTTGTTGCCTCCATATGGATTTTAAACTGTCCCACTGTTGTATGCTAACTTCGACCGGTAGGGAAGAAGAAATATCTGCTTTTAAGGACAATAAAGCTACGTCATCTTGCAGTATTCTAGTATCAAGCTTCCAGTGCCGGGCGCCATCCAGTCTACGGTGACCTGTAAATAGGCACAGGAGCACTAGGTAATGGTCGGAAATGTAACCGGCCATACTAGGGAATTGATTTACTTCAATGTTTGACACAGCCGGGATTAGGTCTGGAGTTATATAAAACCTGTCTAGTCGGGACATTGAGGAACCGCGCTTCCACGTGGGAGAGAAATAATTTCCGCAATGGAGCAGCCATACATCCTCCAGGTGGAAGTCTTGCACTAGGAACCCGAGTTCGCGTGCGTTCCACGTCGGGCGTCCCTGACCCGGCCCTCGTACATCACGCATACTATCAAGGACGCAGTTGAAATCTCCGCAAAGAACTGTGGGCACGCGCTCCAAAAGATAAACCCCTAGACAACGAAAGAAGTTGTTTGTAGCTGTCACGCGTGCAGGAGCATACACGTTAATGATCTTAAAGCGGGCACCAGAAAGAGAAAATTTCAAGACTAGCAATCTTCCCTCACTATCTGTCGAACTAAAACTGGAGCAACGGATGGTGTGGTTGAAGATTAGGACGCCCACCCCACAGCAGTGGTTAGACGCCAAAGAAAAATAAGACGGAATATTAAAGTTCTGCTGAAACGTTCTGACGTCTTCAATAGAAAAAAAGTTCACTTCTTGGAGGAAGACTAGATCTACAAAATTTTCTCTGGCAAAGTGAATCACCTCTCTTTGTTTGTCACTGTTTTTAAAACCTTGGACATTTAGGGTTAATATTCGTAGCATAATTAGAAAAAATAAAACACTAGCACGTCCAGGACTAGCCATGAAAATTGTCAAAAAAAAAAAAAATACGTGAGCTTCAACAAACGCCCTGAAATATCACGCGGGCCTGGAACGCGGAGGTTGGGCGAACGCCAAGACCACGCGCAGCCCTCCAAAAATACAATAAAAATTAGAGGTATCCCCTGCGAAAAGGCACGCGCATCTGAAACGCAGCAACAACGGAGGCAGACCGGAGCCGTGTGCAGCGTGGAACGCTGTCACGTGACCTCGGGAGAAAGAAATGAGCAGGAAGGAGCACACCATGGCCGCCATGCTACTACGAAAGCTAACATAGGAGGAAGCAGCATTATAAGCCTCAATGGGCTTCCGCGTCGGCATTCGATGGAACTTCTGCCGTCTCACCCACCAATGAAAGTACCCACCAGCGACTGAGAATAACGGCGGCATCAGGGAAATAAAGAAGGTAATGAAGACAGAGAAGCCCATAGGTGCTACTCAATTTCACAAATCCGGACTAGCGCTAGGGGCAGGCAGACGCAACTTCTTACTTGCGTCTGCTACGTCGTCCGAGTCGGTTGACGACGATAACACGCGCTTGCTTTCCACACGTGAGGTGTCCATCAAGTCCTCAACCTGGTTGATCGGGTTGACCAGACGTGGATCTTTAGCTTGCGTTGGACAACCGGGTTCGTTCGAGTTCGGTATGTTGATCGGGAGTGAGATGTCGTCCGGGTGTCGTGAGGGCCCACCAGAGGGGCCTGACGCGGTCGCGTCACGCCGGTAAGGTTTGGACGCCTCTCGGCGGACTGGTTTGGCGTCTTCGTCGATGAAGGAGCCGCGGAGTCGGCGGTTGCGGGCACCTCGGGGCTTTGTCGCTGGAATAGGGGCAGGGTCTACTGGGTGGGACGACGGGAGCTGACTGCGAGAATCTGCTGAGCCACTTTCTTCCGTGTCAATGTCTGTGGAGGAGGGTGGCGAAAGAGACGCTTCGTTGGATGAAGAGTATGAGTTGCCCGCCGTCTCGTCATTGGGCTGACCAGTAAGCTCGTCGGATGATGACGTGTCCCGCGCAGGCGTCGGCGTGGTTGCGATATCTTCCCTCAGCGTCTCGTCGATTATTGTGGCTTGCGAATCGCCATCGCTGGAAGACGAAGCGCTACTGGGGATGTCGTCTGGTGGAGTCTGCCGCCGGGCCAAAGTCACCTGCGGAATCTCGTTGGTGTTTCGAGAGAGTTCGGGGAATTCACTTGCTGCGGCCGCATAAGAACGAGGTCGCAGACAGTCCGCCGTGGCGTGGTCTCCATGGCAGCGGCGACATACGGCCGAGCATGTTTCGAACTCGTGTCCGAAGGTCTCGCACCGAGGACACCATGGCGTCTTGCAATCGGAGCGGTTGTGGCCCTCTCGCTCGCACCGAGAGCACACTCTCTTTACGCCCCGGTACTCGCACTGTACCTTGTATCCTCGGACCGACAGGAAGTTTGGGACGGGAGACTTCATTTCGATGCGGACGAGGCGCACGCCGTTCTCAATGCGCGGCCTACCGTTGAAGCTCGGGTAGTGAACGCCAAGCACCCTGCCGTAAGGCGAAAGGGCTGCACCCAGGTCTTGGTCGTTCATGTACCATTGGAAACGATACACGGTGACGTTGATTATCTGGGGACCGATGCAGGTTTCACTCAGAATTTTCATGATTGATGATAGTTATAGTAGTCTAAATGGTTGCTTTTTGTTCGTTAGGTTATGTTAGGTTTGGTTGCCTTACATTACATTGGTGAGTAGTTAGTAGTATCAGACGAGGCATTTTTTCGAAACACCTGGGAGAATCACTTTCGAAGGCTCTCTAGACACAGCCGTACCAAAACATGGTGCATTAAACCATGTTTTGGCATGATTTAACGCACCATTAAACCTGACCAAAAACACGCTGACGTGCTATGCAACGGAATACTTGTGGCTGAGTAGGAGTTCGGGTTTCGTCTACATGCCTATAGGTCCCTGGGTTTGATAAATTCATGGCTTAAGTGAATAAAAATTTAAGCCCGAGCTATGGTTTGTAAGTAAAGTACAGCCTAGTCGTGCTCACATGGCCGAGTACTCTCTCCCGACGGGCAAAGAGTGCTTTCTTCGTGTCTGTTATATATCCCAATGAGTTAATGCTGCACTCAGGCATGCAGTGTTCTATCAGCGGTGTGGGTAAGGTATTTTGAAGTAAAAAAGGAAGCTTGGTGAGTTGGTAAGAGCTCATGGGGAAACAAAAGCGCGAAGAAACGACAACCAGGAGGAACGATTTCAGCGGGGCGGAGCGCTACTATCAACTAAACCTTTATAGAAAAAATACGAAAATATATACATGAAGGAAAGGCACAAACACAGGCTGCGGAAAGAAGACATACGATATATTGCCGACTTCCTGTCGAACCGAAAAGCCATAATCAAGATCGGGGGCGTCACCTGGGACCCCATCACCCTTGGCCGTCGGGGGACCCCTCAAGGCTGAGTGTTGTCTCCGCTATTGTTCAATATCGCGCTCTTGGGCCTCCCGAGGTGGCTGGAGACCATGCCGAACCTAAGAACCACTCTCCACTCAGACAATGTAACCGTGTGGACGGGGACCGGTTCATTAGGGGGTCTGCAGGACACTCTGCATTTCGCCGCCGATACGGTCAACTACAATGCAAAGGAATGTGGATTGGCTTGCTCACCCCAAAAGTCGGAACTTCTTGGGGTTCGACGCCACCACCGCAAAGAAGATGACATCCAGGTGACCCTTGAGAAGCAGGTCATCAAACCCTGCACACCACTAAAAATTCAATGTCTTCTGATACAATCGGACGCGAAGAACAGACAAATCATACAGTGGCTGACAAAAACACCCGTACAAGTTCTACACATGATCAGAAGAGTCACCGATACAGACGCATGAAAGCGAAAGACACACTTCGTATCGTCCAGGCTTTCATCCTCTCAAGAATAACTTACTCAGTGCCGTATGCAGTTCTAAACAAGAGAGAAACCGACAAACTCAACACCGTCACCAGGAAAGCAACAAAATAAGCTCTGGGCCTTCCAATGAGCGTGTCCACCGACAGGCTATTTAGCATTAGGCTACACAAGACAGTCGATGAGCTAATTGAAGGTCACCTGTCCAACCAAAAAGCTCGCCTCGCACAAACCCAAAGGGGCTGGAAGGTGCAATTAAAATTGATGCCAGTGGGGGACGCTGTCTCAACAAAGTAAATGCCGGTGAAATGGCGGAAGCACATCACAATCCGTCCCCTACCGAAGAATAAGCATCCTATTCACCATAAGGGTAGGCGAAAAGCAAGAGTCAAAGCTCTGGACAAAAATATGGATCTCTGCCCACAGTGGTCTACGCAGATGCAGCCGCATACTCCAAAAGACAAGCCAAAGTAGCGGTGGTGACAACGAAGACAGACCTCGCCGTCGGGGCAACCCTGCCACGAGCCTCAACAAAAGAAGCAGAAGAACTAGCCGTAGCCTTAGCTCTCTCACAAACGAAGGCAAGGGTCATAATTACTGACTCACAAGAAGTATGCAGAAGTCTGACGTTGGGCTGGGTGGCTTCAATGATATACCGCATACTCTCAAGAAAGCCACCAGACAGGGTAGTCGAAGTGGTGTGGGTGCCGGCCCACTCCTTCATGGAGGGCAATGATCAAGCCTGCATCAAGGCCCGAGGTTTAGCCTACCAGGCCGCGGAGGACTCACATGAACCTATGCCACTCACGAAGTACCAGGAAATTATAGAGCACTACAGACTCCGTCGCAGAACACTTCCATTGCTCCACCCACAACTAACAAAGGCACAAGAAACTACGCTCAGACTTGTGTAAACAAACACATATCCCCACCGAACACTGATGCACCTTATATTTCTAAATCAACACGAAGCCCAATGCAAATTCTGTACGCAATCAGGAACACTTAGGCACATTATTCTTGAATGCACCCAGAACCCTGATTTGCCACCTCCACCCCCTCCCCATTCCTCCGAGCAGTGGGAGACGCTGCTGTCCAGCTCCCTCTTTTGCGATCAGCTCCTGCTGGTTGAGGGAGCGGTAGCATCACAGACGGCAAATGGCATCACGGACGGCAAAGGGGGGAGCCTTCTTACGAAGGCTCCCCCCTCCCACAAGGGTCTGCAAAATAAAGATTTTCTCTCCCTCTCTCACTGGAATGGCTCATGAATAGGCTGGAAGCGTGGCTCTGGCTGGAAAAAAGCAACAATATTACTCTGGAAGGTGCTTCAAATTTGTTTTGTTATTATGAAATTTGACCTCCAAAAACAATAATTTGTCAGCGATTATGTAGAAGCTTCATGCACGATGAAAAAGAATAAAATATTACCCTTTTTTGTTGATTTTGGCTCCGAGACAAAACAGAAGCCATATGGCAGGCTAAGCTAAGTAGGCGAGCAACGTCGCTGGCGGCAATGACGCCATCCACGGTGGCCTGCGACTGCAGCGACAGATTTCCCTCTAGTGTACATTAGTATGAAACTCTACAGTAGAGACCACACAGGACTAGCGCTAGACATCAACTGAAATTTTTACTACGCGCATAGGAAGATATACAGGAACGGCGCATGCGTGAACGTGGCCAAAGCACCGAGAAAAAATCACGACAAGCTGAAGTGGTGAATTTTGTTACGCACGTGGCAAGTTCGCATTCAGATAATCTATTTCTTTTTTTGGCAGACCAATAGATGCTGTGCTTACACAATTATCACCAGGTTTCATGATGCACCACGCTTCAAACAATGAACCACTGGCTTGTTCCTTGACACAGCGCAATATTTTTGAGAAGTCACTGATACTGCGCTGTTTCGGCTACCTGTGTTAGAGAACAAAGTAGAGCAAGAGATAATCTATTTCAAATAAAGAAAAAGAAAAGGACTTGGGCTGGCCACGTAGTGAGACGAACCTAAAACCGGTGGACAATTAGTGTAACAGACTGGATACCAAGAGATGGGTCTAGAAGAAGGGGAAGGCCAATCCTGCCAGTGAGGGATGGAATACGGAAGTTCGGGGGTAAACTGTGGGCTCGAGTAGCGCAGCACAGGGGCGGTTGGAGGTCAATGGGAGAGGCCTTTGTCCTGCAGTAGACTTGAGCAGGCTGATGATGATGATATTTGAAAAAGGATAGAGCCGACCCGAAGCGTCGTAATAGATGCTGTTGTTGTGCTTGTTGTTATTTCAGTGCAATATTCCATTCAGCTGCCAAGAACTCTACCGTTTATATATATATATATATATATATATATATATATATATATATATATATATATATATATATATATATATATATATATATATATATATATATATATATATATATATATATATATATATATATATATATATATACACATAAGTCGTTTTCGACCATGATGAAAAAAGAATGGGTTTAATAGCGTTTCGGCCGAGGGACCGGCCTTCGTCAGATTACAGTGACGGCATTTGTCGTACAGCTGATGTATGTTTCGAAACTGCAAATTATCAGCAAAAAAGTAAAAGCAGCTACAGAAGTTGAATGGGGAAAGGAAGAAAAAAAAGAGGCATACACGAGATACAGGCGCTTGCCTAAAGCACTACGTGGACGCTATGGTGCCCAGCATTATCAATAAAGGTTTTCTGCACGATATCCGTGCTTATACAAAAGCAAGGCTATATTTGCAAGGTTTACAGGCAATTGCTCGCGTTATCGCTGGTTAGGGTCCTTGCTCGTGTTTTTGGTATTTTAATAGCCAACCTTGTAAATATAGCCTTGCTTTTGTATAAGCACGGATGTGCAGGAAACCTTTATTAATAATGCTGGGCACCATAGCGTCCATGTAGTGCTTTAGACAAGCGCCGCTATCTCGTGTTCTCCTCTTTCCTTTTCTTCCCTTTCCCCATTCAACTGCTGTAGGTGCTTTTACTTTTTTTTGCTGATAATTTGTAGTTTCGAAACATACATCAGCTGTACTACAAATGCCGTCACTGTAATCTGACGAAGACCGGTCCCTCGGCCGAAGCTTTATTAAACCCATTCTTTTTTCACCGTGGTCGAAAACGACTTTTGTGAATTATTTTCCAACCGGTGTCCAGAAAATCTTTGTTTATATATATATATATATATATATATATATATATATATATATATATATATATATATGTATGTATATAGCGAATCGGAATAGGAAATGAGGGGCTCGTTGAAAATAACACAGAAATAAGGGTTGGCAGTCGAGAAAACCTCGGAAAGCAAAGGGGAGGATGTGGTAGATCATTGAAACAGATTAAGAATTTGGAAAGAAAGAAAGAAAGTGAAGAAAAAATGCCCGCCAGGTGGGATCCGAACCCACGACCTCCAGAATACCAGAATCGCACAAATACCACGACCTCCAGAATCGCACCAGACCGGTATTCTGGAGGTCGTGGGTTCGGATCCCACCTGGCGGGCATTTTTTCTTCACTTTCTTTCTTTCTTTCCAAATTCTTAATCTGTTTCAATGATCTACCACATCCTCCCCTTTGCTTTCCGAGGTTTTCTCGACTGCCAACCCTTATTTCTGTGTTATATATATATGTATATATATATATATACAGTGTGTTGCGACGATAACTGGAACACTTTAAAAATTTTTCCTGAGCGATCTGCCGCTCTGTTCACGCTCAAACTTCACACAAAGGTCGCATTTTGTGGTCTATTTTGTTTGACATCGGGAACAACAACGGTAGTTACCTGTTTATTCTGAAAATAAATAAAAACGATTTTCGCCTATGGGAAAATGGCGGCGATTTGGACGTGCGAGCCCGAAAACCGAGTTTTCTGATCGTCTGTTAGCTCATTTCTAGGTGCATTTTCTGATCGTCTGCTGCACCATTTGGCTCCGTACGTGAATCCCAAACATGCGTTTCACTCTGCAGGTGGTTCCGTCGTTCCAACATCAACTTGCGCTGGCTCGCACGTCCAAATCAGCGGCCATTTTCCCATAGGCGAAAATCGTTTTTATTTATTTTCAGAATAAACAGGTAAGCACTGTTGTTGTTCCCGGTGTCAAACAAAATAGACCACAAAATGCGACCTTTGTGTGAAGTTTGAGCGCGAACAGAGCGGCGGATCGCTCAGGAAAAATTTTTAAAGTGTTCCAGTTATCGTCGCAACACCCTGTATGTGTGTGTGTGTGTGTGTGTGTGTGTGTGTGTGTGTGTGTGTGTGTGTGCGTGTGGTATGAGGATGAGGAGAAGGAGAGAGAGGACGATTGAGTGTTATAGATGGTGGGCATGCAAGAGAGATACTCTTTCGACCCAAATCCTTTAATCAGGACGTTGGCACCGAACCACGGCTGCTGCCTAGTCCAAAGTTAGTACGATGTAACCTTTTCTCAAGCGATGGACGAACAACCGCGTGCATCTTGAGAAGCAAGCCGCGCACATTCGCACGACGATTCGTTACACACATGCACTCAAGGAGCGCACGACAGCCCACACTCACCGTTCGCGCGCACACATACGAACATGAAAGGAAGCGCTACGATTATTTTGCCTTATCCTTCTTATCGGCAGATAGCAGTTTCGAGGACTCCCCTTTGGTTGTTCCGACACACTTCTGCCGACTGGGGGTCCGGGTTTCCGCAAAGCACACTGCGGGAACGCGCGAGCGCTCCTGGTCAGCGCAGCTGAATGTCGATCGTGGCCGAGATTCTATGAATGGCAGCCATGGAGTCGTTATGTGGCTCCCCTTTCTGGGTGAGTAACCTTGAGTGTTAAGCTTCGTAACCTGTTTTCCATCTTCTCGCTGCCGCGTATTTGAATTGGTTGTGATTTATAATTCTTCCAGTTCTGATCCTAAGTCGCGTGCGCGAGTTGTAAATTCAGCTCCACATTCGTCGAAATGCCTCTGTCGTTATGAACACATCGTTTCTTCGCACAAAAATGCACGTGCTTTGAAACTTCCAGTTCTTATTTTCATGTTGCACCGCCCTGCGACGTGGAAGAAAAATTGGTTTGACTGGTAAATATTCCTCCAAGTGAATAAAATTCGGCTCTCGATAGCATGTGTAGAAAATGCAGCCTTACAGCAACGCTCTGATGTTTCACAAGAAAAGGGTGGCGGGTTAGAATCTCAGAGCTAAATGATTTTCTCCAAGAAGAACGTAAAATATAATAAAATAACAAAGGTATTGTTGGATTTTTGGTTTCACGGAGCATCTGAAAGTGTGATGAAATTAGGGACAGCCGTGCACTCAGTGGAATGATTGAACGTGTTGGTTAAACCAGCAGTAGAATATTAAAAGTTACCGTTAGTTCACACGAAGCTGTTGTAAATACAGTGCTTTAGTTTCGTAATGTTTAAAAGAAACAGAATTTTATCAAGGATGTGATGCTCCCCTAATTACCCCTATAAACATGCTGGTCAGATGTCCTACGGCACCCATTGAGATTTTACATTTCGCCACAGTGCAGATCATTAGCTCCTGGAAGGAACCAGGATATTAAAAAGAATGATTACAGCAGTTTTCTGCTGATGGGTTCGACTCAAGAAGACTATGAATTCCCTTTCCTGTGTGACCGAATGGAAAAGAACACATCACCTAATCCTAATTGTTAGTGGTCTTGTACAATCTATAACGAGGTTTTGTAAAACGAGGCTTTTAACAAGCCCTTAAATTTTTCTCTATTACTAGAATTCTTCAATTCATAATAATTATAAACACAGACACTGCTTTTAGGAACCTCATACGCACATTTAGTGTTCGGCTGTAACGGCTAAGCGCTACATTATACTAAAACGTCGTCCTCGTTTGCTTCAATTCTGGATTTAAATTTTTATGTGAAACATTTGACATTGGTAGTACATCGTCCCTTTCTGTAGTTCAGCTCGTGAAGCCTTTATTGACTTTGTAGGAGCCAAGTTACAATTGGACAGAGGAGAAGACTCCCGATCTGACGCTGTGCTTTCAAGACACCGTGCTGCTCTGGGTGCCATGCGCCTTCCTTTGGCTGTGCGCCCCCTTCGAAGCGCACGCCATGAACAAGAGCGGGAAGAGGAGGCTTCCTTGGACTGCCCTGAATGTCACAAAAGTGGTGAGTTGGCACAAGGTCATCCTCGGTGCCTGTGCTAGTATAAAGCGACAGTGTACTCGCCGTGGCCAGGGTCACAAAAGATGTGCTGGTGCCCATACCATACCGTATTTACTAGCATTATGATCGCACTCGCGTAATAATAAGACCCCTGCAGTTTGACGCCAAAGATCGATTTTTTTTTATTTTCCGCGCAATGAACACACCCTGAACTAGCCGCAGCAATATGTCGCATTAGTGCCAAGTCTAGCTGATGATGGTCGTCCGTACCTCTCTCTCCTTCTCTTTCAAACAGGACATGTCTAAGTTATTGCGGCAGACTCGCCGATATTAGCGATATCGGCAAGCATGCGTTCAATACTGATGAAGAAACTCTTACTAAATGCACATAATGTACTCAGAAGACAAAGAAAAAAACGCGCTGAGGTTGTTGTGTCGGCAGCCGTGTCTGTTTATATGTCCCGCACTGTGACTGTGGCAGCCGCTTATTGGTCGAGCTGTTGTCCCCTCGCAGCAAACTCGTTCCGGCACGTTCCGTAGTTCACAACAACACTGCATTTTGCGTCACATTGCAAAGCAACCAGCGGCGGTGTGCGGAGTTGTTAATATGTGTTTGTTTAATATTTTTTTATGTTCATGAGACCTATCGTAAAACTTTCGACCCAAAACTTGCTTGCGGTTTCTGTGCTCAAACATGTTTCGCGAAAAATTAAACCCGCGTAATGAACGCACCCCTAAATTTACATCAAATCTTTCGGAAAAAACTGCGATCATTACGCGAGTAAATACGGTAGTTCGGGTTCTTTGTTCTGACTGCGACTCCTAACAGTGCATTGCGACCAAGATTTCCACGGAGATTAACAAACACAGAAAGTTTCCACAAACAGGGAATTTTCTTACAACCGAAAAACTGCAACTCTGGACCGGCTTTCATGGAATGTGAGCAAGGCACATCGCTGCAGTAGTAGGGATTGGAATCTTTCGGCTTGAGGAGTTCTCAGGAACGTGTTCAACAGAAGATAGGAAGAGTGGTATGCCTATAAAGACATGACAGGCTGCTGCAAATAAAACCGCGGTATTTCTCTTCCCCCATAAAGGAGAAGCGTCAGCTTTACCATCACCACTTGGGTGCGGATAAATTGGCATATACACTCAATCCCGCATATATCGAAACCAGATATATCGAATTATTGCATTTATCGAACAGTCCAAACATCCCCTTGGAAATCCTATGCAAACGAAAATATTTTATATAGCGAATTATCCATATATCGAACTATTTCGTGATCCCCTTAGAGTTGGATATATCCGGGATCGACTGTAATAAAATTGCAATATTCTTAGGAAGAGCGGTAAAACGTTGACGTAAGCTAAAAAGAGTTGTTAAAGGTTTTTTTTTTTTGCCCCACCGGCTTTTGAGTAATTCGTTACGATAATTTAAGCTGATGTTCCAAATTATGAAATCTTTCAGAAATGCCGAGCGGTCCATTTTTAGAGTGCAGCTCCGTAAATAAGACGACCGACGCAGCCTATAGGGGCACTCGTCAGTACTAGGTTGTTTTGGTGACGTTTTGTTACTATCAACTTCTGACGTCTATGCTTTTAGCTGTGCAGTATCTTTTGTGAGCTCAAGCCCACATAAATTGCGGTGAGTATTGCATCCCTTTTATTTGCCATCAGGTGAATGTCCGGTACTCTTCAGGGTTTATAGCGTGCTTAGTACTTCCACTCTACGCCTTTTAGCTCCTTTGTTATCACTTCCACAATAGCAACACGTGCAAAATCTCACAAACTGTATGGGAAGTCCGCTGTAGGGTGGCTTCTATTTAAGCGGGAGCTCGTCTCTCTTATCACACAAAACAGTGCAGGGGATAACAAACGTCGGTATTTGCATAAGTTGATGACCGCTGTAGAGCTGCTTTACCCGTTTATCAACGTATACGCTATTCAGACCAAGTCCAGATACTCCATGCGTACTTTAAGCCAATACTCTCTCTGTGAGCTTATCTCAACCGTAACAAATAAGGCCTGCGGATGTTTCCTGTGTTTGCTTAGAAGGGTAGGTTCAGCAGCACTTTATTTCTAGGGGAATAAGCGTGGGAACAAGGTGGAAGACATTTTAGTTCATATTAAGAGAAGGAAATGGGCATGTGCTGGTCACGTAATGCGAATGAGGTACAACAGGTGGAACATCCATTTGACAGACTGGCTGCCAATAAACCGCAAACGCGTTAGGTATTGGCCAAAAACTCGTTGGCGAGATGCGCTACGAAAATTGTGGGGAAAAGATGAACTCAGCTTGCACTCGATAGGCGTGGTTAGAAATCTTGGGGAGAGGCTTTCCTCCTGCAGTGTACACAAACAGGCTTATGATGATGATGGTGAGGAAGCGTGGCACGAAGGCAGGGACACTTCTGCTTCCTTTCCTGTGCATGTACAGGCATAAATGCATGGTAGCAGTTCTCTTGCAGCAAAAGGCAGACACCGAAGCGCTTGAATGTTTACCTAGAAGAATAATAAGAGATAAAAATTGGATTGATACTCATTTGGATTGTGGTGTCACCATGGCTGCTTAGCCAATGGTCATCTAAGCCCACCATGCAGGTGTTGTCCGTCGTCCTGACGTTTGTGGCATGCATCGAGCTTGGACAGCGGCTTGTCGAACTCGCCTTTGGCGCCACCCTTTTCCCCGTCGACTTCGTCACGCCTTCTGTTCGGATTGTCACGTTCGTAAGTATAAGACGGAAAATTGTTGCACGAGGGATTTCCGTCTTGTGGCAGTGTACGAATGCACACACATTTATTTCAGATTTAGAATCAGAATCAGAAAAGGTTTACTTGTGCAAAGTACAGATAACCTGTGCAAAATATAAAGAAAAAGGTCTCATAATCAGAGATTGTAAGTGGACCTCTTGTACAATATAGAAGTGGGAATAGTTGTAATGTACATAGCAGAGAAACAGAACTTCAGTAAATTGCAATTGAGACAGATAAAGTGTGAATATGCGCTTGTAATCGCACAGAAACAATTGAAAACCAAGACAAATAAAGTGTGAAAATATGGTTGTAATCTCGCAGAAACAATTAAAAATGAAGAAAAACACGCTCATTACAAAAACAAGTGATTACAGAACGCAACTCACAATGAAAAATAAACTTGCTTATCCAGATGTCTTTTGTTTGCTGTTTGGAGGTTGGATGTGTGCCAAAATTTACGCGTAGACTGTTCTTCATTCATAGAAGTAAAAATAACAAAAGAAGCAGCAGAATGAAAACTGCGGTGCTAATTGTGCGAAGAATATGTTTTGTTTGCCTAAATAAAAAACTGATCTTATCTTATGCATATAATTAATTGATTGTGGGGTTTAACGCCCCAACGCTACACAGGCGATGGGGCGCGCCGTAGTGGATGGCTGCGGATTAATTTTCACCACCTAGAGATCTTTAACGTGCATCGAAATCTGAAACACACAGAAGTTTTCGCTTTTCGCCTCCATCAGAATTATGCACACAATTGTACTTCAGTAATGCTTGAATTTTCTTCGGCGTAGTCGATACGAGCAAAGGGATTATGCAAGGATTCGCGGCAAACTTTACCATCATTTCACGTCCAGTACCTTTCGGACGCCCCTTTTTCATTGCTGTATGTTATTTTATAAATTACTTTGCTTTAAATATAGCCAAAGAGTTGTTTCCGTGGTAGTAGCATGCTCACAAGCCGTGGTTTATACCTGTAACTTTTGTCGGTAAACTTGAAGCGGGCTGCCTTCTTTCTTAAAGGAGTACTGACACGAAATTTCTCGCTTTCAGTTTTTATGCTGTAAAGAATACCTATGGTCCCAGTAATTACGAAAATCGAACCGAAAGGCGTCAGCCACCAACATATAATTAATTATAGCACGTTTATTGCAACCACTTTCAAATTCGGTCGCCGCGCGGGAAAATGGCCGTTCGAAGGAGAGCCTGCAAGCGGACTGCCTGACGTCACGGTCTCCGTGACGTCGGACCGTGACGTCATGGTCTCCGTGACGTCAGGGACGTTCGCTGCATCGTCTGCTACGGATTGCACGCGGTTCACATGTACGATTTGTACACTCGATTCGCATGCGACTGATCGTTACGACTGTCACCACGACTAGTCGTACGCGTGAATTTGAGACACATGACCCGATGCGTGCATGCGATGCGTCGTCGGCGTCGCTCCGCCCACCGTTTTTGCTCCATGGTCAACTACGACTATCGCTGAGCTGAATTTGTAGATCCCGCGCGTTTAATCGCAAAAAATGGATAAAGCAGGCAATCGTGAAGCGTTTCCTGCCTTCGGAAACAGTTCGCGCACACGCCGGCCGCGCCTGCCAGCTCGGACACTCAGCGGCTCGATCCGGCGCAGACCACGGTAGCAAGACGGTAGCAACCGCTTGTCGCTGCTCTTCTGAATCAATCTGATCGTTAAAATGAAGTTCCACATGCGAGAAAGTAGGTGTTAGTGTGGTGAAAAATTGTGCTTGGGATTGTTATCAGGGCTTATTTTAAAAGCGGCGATCAGATATCTGCCGCGATGCAAGCGTATACGCTGACCGGCCCCCCGCGGCGCGCGGCGGGCGGTGCGCCGACCGGTCGAGAGATGGCAATACCTGCGGCGAAACGTGAAGTGCGCATAGGAAGTGCGCACTTCGCAAGCCTTGCTCACAGCGGTACCGCAGCCAAGCCAAACCTCCTATCGAAGCGAGACCGCCCACAACAACAGCGCAGGCTATCGCTTCCGGTTCCGGAAACAACTGTATGACGTCATGCTGAATCGGCCGCAAAATCGCGGATAGCCTGACGTCACACCCTAAGCGATTTCGCTAGTGCTGCCGATTTGTAATAGTTCGCGGCCAGGGCAATTAAAATCGATTTTTGATGCGTTTCCAGCCTCGGATCGCTCCAAAAATTTCTGTGGGTAATCTGTACAAACTACTGAAGCCAATTATATCGTTATTTAGGCCTCTAAATTTGGTGTCAGTACTCCTTTAACGCGAGCGGAAATGTCGTATTTGCATCTTGGCACTCATGCAGAAATGACTTTGAGTGACCCATATTCAGAGATAGGCGTGGGCTGTTGAAAATTTCCGGAGTGCAATCAGCAGCCCGTCGCCAAGATAGTTCTGTTGTTAGAGCTTGGTTTGGGATTGAGCGCAGTAGAAATAGTACAGGTGCAATTCCGATAACGAGGCTCTTTGATTTGTTTGTTGCACAGTACGGGACACTAGCCTTTGAGGGGTAATTTTTGACAAGCTGACACAAGGAAAGTACGTTATGTTAATCGTAAACGTGCTGAAATAGTGCATGTATCAATCAATGAATTCATCAACCAATTAATCAATCTATAAAAGTAAACATCATTTTCCCCGGTACAACACTCAGGGAAAGAAAGGTGGCCGAAGAAAAAGCAGCTCTATCGCACCTTGACAAAGCTCCAGTGTTCGATACTGCAGTGGCAGGTCTACACTCAACGCGAAAACGTGTTTTGCTATAAAAGTGGGTCAAATAACATACTGTGGGAAACACCTCCTGACATCCACAAGGAAGAAACGAAATGAGGGACTAAAAAATGTCATTGCACAACTTCTAACCGACAAATCCGAATTAACCACAACGTACATACATTTGCGACAATTGTTAGTGTTAATGTAATTCATGTACGTTTGTCTTAATAAGAAGTTGAATTCTTGAATTTTAGTTTAGTTAGTGATACCTTTTTACTCGTACCTGAGTCCTTCGATACAGTTCTGGTCCCGAAATTTCTGCGCAACTCAATGGGAGAGCTTAATTGCTACGAAGAACGGCCGCTACGCGGCGCAGGCAGTTGTAAGGGGGCTGTCAGTGCCGGTGGGCCCGCAGCAGCCGCCGTGGCAGCGGCGCATTCCGAAGGCAGGGTGTGGGAGTGGCGTGCGACATTCCCCACAGCAAAATTTCTATCGTCAGTGTTTCGCCAACTTCATGGGCCAGTGTACCGTGTACAACGTCGACGACATGAAACTTGGAATCAGTAATACCCAGGGTTTGCTGTGTGCCTCGCCGCCGCTCCGAATATAGAAGCACAAACGAGAAAATGTCGCTCTTCAGTTTTCTCACTAGCGCCGAGCTTCGAGAGAATTGGAAAGGAGCTATACTGCGGTTGGAAGCTAGCGGTTGTAGCTTTTTCTGTAGGAATGTGCGTGTTTGCGAACAGCATTGATATGCTACCGACATGGTCAGTACTAATGATGGCGTCGTGAACGGGGACGTCTTATCGCAACAGCATGATAGCGCGAGGCTCAGAACCGGTGCCGTTGGGAGGATTTTTGAACGACTCCCGGAACGCCTGACGAAGCGAAAATAATTAGTAAGTAATTCTTTACACTTTAAACAGTACACATTAGAAAAAGCCAGGCGCGACAGGTGTACTGCGTACATTGGAAGAAAAAGAAGTGATCGGTAAGATGTTAAGCAAGTGAAATTCGTAGATATTTGAAGAGCCGAAGCCCGTGTGCGTGAAAGCGCTCGGCTTCGTAGCCGGTCGACTTGTGCATCAAAACTTCTCCACGTCAAGGAAGCGGCGGGAGCGCACTAATGTGAGTCCGCTACAACTGCATATTCGGGTGGCAGTTCAGTTCGAAGGTTTGGAATAAAACCTCTTGCTAGACGATTCCGTTGACTTCAATACTTGGGTTGCAGCGCGTGAGAGACGAGCCGAATCGAACCACTAAAGAAGCTGCGCGTAAGAGTAACGACACTACCGCCCGGCGGCAGCCATTTTGGTGCCTGACGAGCTTTATGCGCCCTATTGCGGCTGACATTGACGGGCGGAATTGGTCTGGGTGCCGCTTGGCAACCATGACAGCTGTGTTTACTTTTCGAAGATTTAGAGACAGAGCGCCGTAGTGACACGGTCAGACTCGTCTACGCTAACGTAGCCTATTTATTGCTTCTAGGTTGCGCTAGAGCCACTAATTAAGCTGCGTTTTCTAAGTGGCTATATGTTACGCTAGGCCACTGTAGTTATTTCATTGCAAGAAGCGATGCAGGCGTTTTTCACCTTCCCGCCGGCTCAAATAGCTCAGCACAGAGAAAGACGGCATCGCTACTGTGTGGGTGCCTACAAACTCACTCTCAACGTATCATACAACCGCACTGCGCTCCGTAAATCAAGACTTATTGAAGAGCGTGCGCGCGGCAACACACAGGCACCAAATTATGTCAGCGCTGATGGGTCTTGCGGTGGCAAACAAATGTCACGTGGCCAGGTTCGACGAATGGCCGCTGACGGCGACATACAACAACGACAGAAAAAAGTGCCGATACTCTGGAACCTGATCTAGTGGTTCTAGAGCCGAATGGAAAGCAATGCGACCGCCCTTTCCCTAGATCTATTCATGTTTTATTCCGCTCACACCCCTTCGCCTATTTGCCACACTACAAGGATAAAAAGCCTAGCTATCACCAGAGCCATTTAATGCTCCAATCACATAAGCATAGCCATTCTTTGGCAAGGCGAAAATATAAACACGTTCTCGAGCAGGTCTGGCAGTAGCTTTTTTCATCAGTGATCCAAGAAGCGTGGGGCGTGATGAGCAGCGTCTTCCAAAGCTTGCGAGCTATTACTTTGAGGTACCTATTAACAGAGTGCGTTATTACGAGGTGTTTGAACATTTTAAATGCGCTGCCGTTTATAAGTACGCCTGCACTCATAAGTAAAGAGTATGCTTCCACTCTTAACTAAACAGTTCTCAGGCTCTCATTCGTCGTCAGCGGTGGATCACACTTCGACCTATTATCAGCTGGCATGGATGTGTTGGAAGACGTTAAAGGAAAGGCAAAAGGAAGAACTGCATCCACATAATTGCGTCGAAACATCAGCAGCGGCGCACTTAATCCCAGCAGTGGAAGTGGCTGCTGGCCCCCTTACGAATGGTGGCGCCAGTAGCTGGAGCTTTTGCCACTATATCGAACTTCGTCAGAAGTTTCGGGATCAGAAAAGCATTAAAGGGCTCTGCTCATACTTTTCCACGAGGGAGGGGCATAGGGCCTGATCGTTTTTGCCGTGGGAAGTTTCAAAGATAACTGCGGCCCATATTTGGGGCTGTAGGTATATAATAGCGCCTGGTTACTTTTTCAGGTGTTAACAGTGCTCTTGGTTCGAGGAGGACGGCGAGCTGGCTTCCATACGTCTGCACCACTGTTTCTCTTCTGGACGTTTATGTCGATTACCAGCGGCATACGTTACAGGTCGCTCATGTTGAATGTCTTCGGCGGGGTAAGCATAACTCCTAATGAGTATTCATAAGACAATGTCAACTTAGGGCAGCGATTCTATTTCAAGGACGGTGGATTACCCCTGTCAATTACATTAGCCTGTGATACTTAGTGGTGCACGCCGAGGCTTTTGGTTTTTTTTTATTTTTACGTTGGCTCACAATACTTCTGTTAATAACACTGGTCGATATGAAGGATTTTGAAGGACACTGAAGTTTAAAAGGAAGTTGGTTTCGATCGGTAAAGTGGAGGGTAGTGGATACGAATATACTACTCTCAGCTGTAGCAGTCGCTTACTAACGCGGAAAATGCCCTAAGCAGAAAAGTGGATGCCGAATATTTGTGCATGAACTAAGAATGATTTTTTACCCGAACCCGCTCTCGTGCGCTCTTTCGTTACCCATTGCTAGACTCACAAGAAATCCTTAAGGTAAAACATAGGGTGTAAAATATTTTCTGTCTTTTGATACACTTCCAGGTAAGAGTGCGGGTACCGCCAGCACACGAACACAAACGATTAAACCAGTGAAGGGCCCCTGCAGAACTTCTGCTAACAAATTTTACTCCCTCCGATGTGTTCGAAGCACTTCCAAGCTTTTTTTGTGAGCTTACCGCCGCAGTGTGTGGTCTGTTCGCCGCGGCACATATCTTTGTTATTTTGCTTCGGTTTTGTGCGACTTTTGTTCGAGTAGCGGTCGAAGTATTTTATAAATAGAACTGACAGGAAGTCGGGTAATCGCAGTTATGTGGCTAGAGTGAGTTTATTCAATTCTGCAAACAATGTACACACCGAAAAGCGAGACAGAGACAGCCCTTTCGAGCAAGTTTTTGGGTTATCTGAAAAGTGTACAACGGTATTATTTAGCCTGAGTACTTTATGCCCACCGCTTGAACACGTTCACTCACTATGTTCTAAAGCCTTTAGGATTTAGAAAAAAAGTTGTAAGAAGTGCTTCACGGGACTTTTAAAAGTTACATTTCGATCTGCGACGATTCCACGGACTTTTAAGGTAACTTTTGTACCCCGAATAAGGCGATGGTTGTTCAGATCTGTGTAGAAGGAGAATGGTACTCTTCATTGTTAAACCGTTTTCTGTTTGCATTTCTAATTGATCACATTTTAGAATCCCCTCCAAAGTATGAATTTTTTGTTTGTGTTTCCTTACAGGAAGAAAACAGGCAACTAGCTAGTGACCTTGAGTTCCAATTCGTCGTCGTTACCATCTACTTCGCCATCACATTGTGCCAGTTTTTCCTGAGCTGCTTCGCTGACAGGTCTTCGCTGCGAAGGCTCAAAGCGGTGAGTGCTACTGTCTATTCTTCCTTAACGGGCGAGCGATCCAAGGATTTACGCCAACTGAAAACAAAGGCGTCTTCTGCGCCTAATCTATAGATTATAGAGATGCAAAGCCTGGTTAAGGTTTTAAGCTGAAGGAATGTTGTCACATAGTAATTATCAATTAAATATTTTATTCGTTCATTCATCTTTATTTGTACGCGCTCAAGAACAGCGCGCGGCCTCGGACATTGATTCTCAAAACAGGATAAAAAATACATTAAAAACGACAGAAAATTCGAGTTTTAAAACATGAGATACTATAACACTGCAAAAGCCAGTTTCAATGCAGCCAGATTTTATTGTTCGAAATATCAACATGATTAGGCCTCACATTATTATACAATTTATGCAATCGTTGCACAGGGCAACAAACTTTGCTGGTGCAAACACAATGAAAATTTGAAAAAAAAATGGATATCGGGAGCATTTGCCACTATGAAATGTTTAAGGCTACTCTTGCTATGTTTCGCGTGCGGCATGAATTGGCCGAAGGGTAGCAGCATTGCTAGCACACCATAATGGTAACGGTCTCGTTAGTGTTGCATCATGACCACCATGGGTGCAGTTATAGTTTATTTCCCCCAATCTTCCCAACTGCTTCCGCTCATTGACTGTACAGAGTCACGGTTAATTATTGATCGTGACTCTGGCTAGTCACTAAGCTGAAGCGGTTTGGAGGATTGGGAAAAATCTAGACTGACTGGTGCCTTCCTGTACATTATTCGTGGTGTGGTTCCGCATCTGCCAGTGACCACTCTGTGTTGATTTTACCCAACCGGGAGGAACCGCTTCCGTCCGCTCATTAGCCATAGTGAATATCAATAATTAACATTGACTCTGCTTAGTCAGTGAGCGGAAGCGGTTGGGCTGATTGGGGGAAATCAACTTTAACTGCACCCATGTTAATGTTTTGAGTATTCTGCGGGAATACTTAGCCCATAGTTTATCGGTGATAGGGTACCGAAGAGAAGCATTACGCGGTTTTAGCGGCCTCCGCATAAGCTACCGTAATTGCATCACACTACTGGCTTGCAGTGTGTTTTCACGCTGTCTCAGCCTCCGCAAATTTTATTTTTATCCATTTCGTTGTCAACACTCACTTCGCGTTTATTCACGCAAATGTTTTGCTTCCGAATAGTGCTATCAATGCTTTCAATTTTTCTTCCTGCGGGTTTGCCAGTGTTTTGCCACAGCCGAAGTTAGCAAATGAGAAGAAATAATGGGGCAATAAAAATGGCGCTTTGAATGCACTTATCTCAAGGATAAACCGAATGTCAACTATGCGGACAAGCAGGAAATGTAGCCCACGCGCTCTAGACAATTCGTGCAATGTAACTATATATCCATTGGAGCTCACTTCAGGTTTCCATTAAGATGCCCTGCAGATTCGAATGTCATCGCAGAAAACACTGGTTACGTCTTGGGGGAAAATCATTAAAAAATGGAATACTAGTACAGAAAAGTGTTGTGCCAAAGCCTATACAAGCAGGGAAACACTGTCAGATACGGATGTTGCCTAATTATTGTTAAATGACATTGAGATGTCAAAGTAAAGGTGTGTTTTCTGGTTCTTATTTATTTCATTGCGTGAACCTATATTTGGCTTAACATAAGTAGTATATTCGAGTGCCGCTGATTTCGGACTTGGTAGACAGTAATTTTCAACTGGCCGTTATAATTGTATTTCGGCACCGATGGTGCATTAGTATACAGGTCTTAAAGAGGTAGCATCTGCTTCACTAACGAACCTCTCGCTGAACGGAACGTAATTTTATCGGGCAAAATATACTCTAAAAATACTTACTCCCGGAAATGATAATTATTGAGTGGTTCAGGACAGAGTTGGTGTAAAGCATCATTTGTGATTATATGCAGGGAAAATGCCCGGAGCAATACGCATCATTTCCTTCTACGCTGGTCTTCTGGTGGTTCAACGGGTGAGTGGAAGCTCTTCTATAAGCGAATTTAGGAATCCTCTGAACCCGACTGCTCCAAAGCGCAACGTTTGTTACAGAACCGCCCAGCATTCTTCTTAGTTGTACACTTTGTTGCATTCAAAAGCGCTTGATGCCGGGTCACCCTCAGCTTAGTAAATAAGAAGTGTTTGCCGAATGTCGAAACCGTGGTGAATAGGTGGCGGGGACTCATCTGGATTCAAAATAGGCCTATACTGCTCTGGGCGTCTCCTGGTCTGTACGCTGTGTGCACAATTTAGTGATCTCTGATGGGAAATAAAGTCGATCGAATTTTAAACATAAGCTTAATATGTGTCATTTGAATTTTCCAATCCTCCAGTTATAGTTACATCTTTTGTACAAATGCGAACACACACACCAGGTGTATATAGTAATCGGGAAAAGTAGAATCAGTTGGACTCGCTTGGAATGTGAATAGAAATTTAGATAGTTTAGAGTAGATAGGCAGATAAAAAACATGGCCGCCAGGTGGGACATGAACCCACGACATTCCGATTACGCGTGCGATTTTTTGCCGACCCTGCTCCGTGCAACTGTATTATCTTCTACTTTCTCACCTACTTGGGTGAGTTTAAAACTGTTCAATGATTTAGGCTTGTAGCCAGGGCCCAGCGGCGGGACTTTTTTCTAACCATTGTGGCGCGACCACGCGTTTACGACCTGCTTGAAGTTGTCGATGGCGTTGAACCATCTTATGCCATTTGTGGCTCCGCAGGTAGCATTAGATGTCGGCCGCTCTCACTCGCGTATATGTATGACCGTTAGCCATCTTTCTACTGTGAATGAGGGTCTACTTTGTTTCAGGCGCAAATGTACTTCTTGGTCCAAGCGGAAATTTGTTCTTGTACAGAGGTGCACAGGGAAGCTTTGTTTCGAAAAAGGTTTGATTTCTTGTTTCTAGCTTTAAAGCATTTGTACGTGTGCAGCCACGTCTTCCCATGAAGTTGAGCAGTGAAGAATGAACTCGCTAACTCTTGTACTTTAATGTCGTTTGCCTGTTGGCGGAGTGGGTGGGCCCGAGAGTAGAAGTCGTGCTAGGAAATTTTCAAAGGTTTGCCGCATATAGTGCAATCGCTGAGCAGACTGCAGCGACGTCGTCTTGTCTGCCATGCTTGTACGGAAAAACGGCGTTGCTACTCGAAGGGAACACAAGGCGGTTGGTAACCATTACCCGTCACGAAACGAAGTGTGGATATCAAGGTGTTTTGTAGCGTGAGCTACACAGCATGGGTTAGTCATCCAATAAAGAATCGCCTAGTTGGAAGGAAACAAAATAGGGGCACTTGTAAACGAAAGCTTCCTGATTGGGCAAGAGAGCTTCGCATCTCTTCAGAATTTATGAGAAAATTTGTTGGTGATTGTTCTTGACATTGTACGAGTTTCCACCAGGGGCCCAATGCCAGAGCAATCCCTGGCCAAAACCTGACCCGTCAGCTTCAGCGCCAAATAGGTGGCATGCAACTTCGCTGTCGGCAGTGCCAGCAGTGGGAGAACACCAGTGACGAGCCTGAAATAGAAAGAGCTGTCGCTATAGCTTTAACCATATCAGCTAACTTCTGTGATGTCTTTTGGGACTGCAATGGGTGCCGTCTGGGACGTAAAATAGCCTGCGCAGTTAATGGCTGGTTGTCGAGCTTCCGGAGTGCCGTTGACAGGTGCTGCCTCAGCGTTGCAAAACCGGGCACAAATTCAGAACAGGTGTTCTTTTGTTTCATCCGGTGGCACCACGTCACAAACAGAACTGTCAGCTATGATATGATCTTCGAGTTTTAAAGGCCACACGCTTGTCTGCTGACGCCGTGCACCATCTTTAACTCGTCATTTGTCTAGTTTACCTGTTCTGTTTTAGGCTTTATTACAGCCCGCGGGTGTTGCCTTTGTAGCTACCTTTAGTCGTTCTTTTCTCAATCCTCAATCTCTAATCCAAATCTTTTAATGGGCCGTTTTTTAAAAATCCCCTTTAAATTACCAATTTGTTAATCTCTCTGCCTTTCATGTACTGTCTTATCCTTCCTTCCTTCCTTCTTTGGTGTCCGCGATGGTATAACGGAGCCCTGTGTGCTGGTAGTTGTCGGTGATTCTCGCAATATATCCACGTCTGTAACGTTTCCATGATTCCGGGCGAGGACAGTCATTCTCTCTGTTCTGTTGAAAAATCGCTTCCAGCTGTTGTGCCACAGTTATGCGGACGACACGCATCCGCCAGCACAGTATCCTATGTGAATGCGTGAGGATGTACGCAAAGCTGTGAAAACGTGCCATCGTACTCCTTGAACAAATTTTCTCAAAGGTTACAGATTTCCGAAGGTCCCTGCAGTGTACCTAGGACGATTTTTTTGTTGGGGGGAGGGGGGGCAGCAAGACTACATCAGGAGTACAGGACGCTCCAAACCCTTTCCTTTGAGGCAAAGCATTGAACTGTTGACGAGCCTTTTAATATCTCAGGGACTTAAAGCACGACTGGTGGTACCTTAGCCACGTAGCAGCCTCTAAATCTGCGCGGCATCAGCTCGCCATCCGAAAAGGCAATGTTTTGGAACTACGTAAGGCGTAGATTCATTGTTGCCTTCTGCACTGCGCTTGCAAGAGGAAAAAGAAAAATGCGGCGAAGTGCATGTTTAATTTTTAAGTCGGTACATTACCAATCCGATCCGTATAATAACAGGGCTGAAGCAATCACCGTGTCAATTCTACGCGCTTGCTAAAGCCGCACATATGTCTTGCTTCCTTTGAAGGGAAGAGCCTTCAGTGGCCTATTCTGCGAAAACCCATCGTTGTTGCCCAATCCAAAAAATGGCCACTGCTGTAAAATGTGAATAAATGAAAACACATGTTGGATCTGATGCGATTTGTACACGAGTCTTCACATAGTACCCGATGTGGTACCACTGTATTATCTGTGGTGTCAGCAGCGGTGCATTCAATGTTGCTACTTTTGTTTCTTTCTTCGTGAAATATGCCCCCTTGGGAGATTGGCCAGGAATCTGGACCGTTGGGAAGGGGGCTAACGTGCAGCTTCAAAAATTAAGAAAACTACAAATTGAAAGAGGAAGAAGTTGTATAATAGTGCGTTACGCGTGACAACTGAGGTTGACACCACGTGAGAAGAAAAGAAGCTTGCAAAGTTAACTGTGCCAAAACAAAAATAAACAAAAGCGAAGGAAGAGAGGGAAATGGAATGTAACAGTGAAGGAACTGTTAAGAAGTATCGCCAGGCTTTCGCCTTCAAAGCACGGAAGCAGACTTAAATGTCACGAGGAATATTTGGTACTCGTTTTTTGTCTTGGGGGGTTCAAGAATGTTCGCCAAAATAGACACTATTAAGCGGGAGTCACTTTTAGTATACCACGAAGGAATCTTACGGGAGGCCAAACTGCGCAGTTGTGAATAAACCCAGCGTAAGGTTTGCAGTCATGACCGTGGCAGGGGGAGGAAGGACACGCAGATGTTTGGAAAGCCAATTGAGGCTTCAAAAAATAAACAATAACAGGCACGTGGGGGGCAAATAAAATACAAACGTGCCAGGAAACATGAAAGCTGGAGGCGTCCTCGTAACCCGTATTTAATGCATTTAGTTTATTTTACGGTGTTCGCTGCGGATGTTCTCTTCGGATAATAGCAAGCTTTAAAATTGTCGGGTTTTGCCAACGTGTAATGCTAGATATGTTTTGTCACTCTATTTGCTACTTCTTGCCCTGAGGCCAATGCTTCGTCGTAGAGCCAATGATAGCTGTCGTGATAGCATGCCATAATCCTTTCTGTGCTGCTACCCAGCCAAAACCGCACGCTTCCGGGGGAATACGATCACTAATAAATCTACGTGACCTTCAGGCTTGGAAAAAAGAGGGCGCTTGACTTTTATACATTCGCATGGTGCCACCCATCTAATTCCTGAAGAAAAAATATATACAACTTCTCAATTGTGTGTTTGGAAATTCAAGTTATGATTTGTTGGTAAATGGTTTCGGTATGCAGAACACGGCGAACATAACTTTGCGAATCGAATCACTTCCCCGCGTCATGTTGAAAATACAGCATGTGGAGCGGTATCTTTGATGGCGGAGATTTGATCTTTGAATATATAAACAGGAAGAGTTCCAGTTCTTTTTTTCTGTGCGTTTACCTGTCGCAATTAGGCAAAAGAAAAATGATTTTTGCATGTTCGCTCAGTGAGTTGCACATAAAATGAGGGTTTTTTCTCGCAACCTTACGAGAATTTCTGACAGGATATTTTTGTTTGTAGTTGCAGTGAAATGTATTTTAATATTTTCGTTACTCTAAGGTCAGCGCGGGTTAATGACGCCCCAGCTTGGCAGGAAGGGAGACAGCACGCAGTAACACAGTTTGTATATTGTCAATATGCGCTGGTGTGTCTGGAGGGTTCATTTGTTTTCAAGTGACAGTGCTTTTTGTTCATGCCTAATACAGAGATGCCTGAATGTAACGAAGCTTTTGTATCTTGAGTCACAGTCATATAAAACTACCAAGAGCGCATTAAACTTTATCTATATGCGTTAAATGAACGCATAGGCGAGATAGTAGAAATCTTTTTTGGGTTCATGGTGTAGTGAAACCAACGTGATTAATGATACAAATTTATATTAGAAGTATAGATCCCAACCATATTCATTCGGAGCCAGAAAAGAGGGCACAATGCGCGATCTTCAGCCTCCTCACATGCTGTAGAGTTGACGTCATAAAGGTTTGTATTGTGTTTCCAGGCTATGCCAGCCGTGAAAGTAATAGTTTTGCCACATTTCACTATTAGTAGCGGGTGTCGCTTGTCCACGAAATTTAGCCATGAAGACCTACTAGTGTATCGTTATGCCGCCATCAGCTCATCTGTCGGCGGAATAATGCGGGAAGCACTAGTTTCCAAGGCGTTCTTCTGTGTGCAAGTGCACACTAATAGGCCGGAAAACCCCCATTCTACACTTTATTCTGCCGAAGTAATTAGCAATGTTGAAAAATCCTTGTGGTGGGCGTTTGTTTTGCCTTGAAGTTTCTTACCCGCTTTCTATTCTTGTTTCCGGAGGCGCATTGAAAGGTAAAGAATGTAGTCTTAGAGTTTGTGAATAGCTCACAAAAGTAACGCTTCAGCCTTTTCTGTACAAAAGCATGAAAATGTTCATATTGCGTAATACGCAGGTTTAATATTCGTTACAATCCGCTTTACCGCATTAGTTTTGCCCTTACTGAAGCCTCCGGTTTTTTGCAAGTCTTAAAAAACGCATTTTCTACAAAACTGCCGTGGTGGATATTTTGTTCTTCCGGTACATTTGAGCATTTCGAAAAGGCGGTCTTGGTAGCACCAGTTAACGGAAGCTGCAAAATTAAAATCTCCCCACTCTTATGCAATCCACCCCACCTCCTACTCCACCACCTGCAAATACTGTCCCCAACCCTGTACACTCTACCACATAATCTGGGCGCACCGGCGATCAGCTTGGGCTTGGTGAAAGGGCCAGTCAGGAAGCGACCGCCCAGGGACCTCCGGACGCAGAAGACTCCCCATTGCCATGATTCCAGAATTAAGACACAATTAAAGTTGACACATTAAAGGACTAAAAGACATTAAGAAAGTACTAAGAATGAAGAAACAAGTCTTGCAAATGCAGAGATTCAACCAGGGCAAATTTAGCGTTTATTGCTGCAGCTTAGCAGAAGCATAAAACATGCTTTTCCTGACGTAGCACCTCGAGCCTACTGTGCACATAGCTTGGTTTTGACGCACACTTGAGTTGGCTCCGCCACCTCCCGGACGAAAGTGAATCCTTTCGTCTGCTTTGGGTCCACTACCTTAAGCAATGCGGCAGCGTTGCCACAGGAAGACTCTTCGTCGTAGATCTTGTACACCGCGCTGCTGTCATCACCACTGACGGCTGTAGGTAAAAAAAAAGCGTACACTGTTACAACGCTACATTCAGATACACGTAATTTTAGTTTTTTTGTCATGTGAGTGGATTGCACACAGTCAACAATTGAACTGTACTACTGCTTTTCAATGATGCTAATAGGGAACAAGTTGCCTTGCGAAAAATATTCGTGATGAAAGTAGGGAAAGTTGTGATCAGTAAAACTAGTGGGATTTTCCTGCACTTGTATCAGCTTCTCATTAATCTTGCCACGCAGTTCTGGGACATGCCTTTTATTCCTTCCGATGTTGTTCAATAAATTCGAAGACCGAAAATATGTTTACTTTAAATAGAAGTTTCGCACTGAAATAATAAAAACGTAATACTAATATAAATAGCACCAGGAAAAGAACGAAAATGGCCGCTTTTGCCCGCAGCAAAAGGGCCTTAAGCAATTAATCTAAATACAGATCTGTATTTTTAAACGTGCGAATGCTTCGGTTACGTAAGATTTGCAAACTATAATACCATAGAAATGGATACCTCGCGGTTTATGAAGCATGCGGATTCGCGAACTGTACCAGGTTATTTTACGCGGTCCAGATATCCGCACAAAAAGCGCCCACAATATAGTATCTTATAAATTATGAGATATGTGAAAAGATTACTTCTGTGTACTCACATAGCTTCAAGTAGTAAGCCACGTTATTGAACGGTGGAAGAAGATCCATGACCTGTTCCGTGACATCTGTACAAAAAATAGAAAAATATTATTCCATATCTTGCAGCAACTCCACAGAACACATATGGTGTCAAAAACCGCCGGGGCTGTTGTGACTCCCCCCCTTTTTTAGCGATAATACATGCGGTAACCTTCCGTGCCTTAATATGCACTTAAGAAATACAATGGTGTGATACGGAGTGTTTTGAGTTTCAACCACCAAACCAAATTCGCATCTGTTGCTGCTTTATCACCAAGACGGCTGGCGTATACCTGAAGCTTGCGTATATAATGTACTAAGGTAGCGCTGAAGAACGTTAGCTTGAAATAGGTAATTGTCGCAGTTTACACAGCTGAGTTTGGATGACACAAAGAGGTTGCGAAGGCTGATGTTACAGAGCAGTATTCACAGTAAAGCAATATGGCTGTTTTAAAAAAAATTTCCGCAAAGCAAAAAACGTTTTACGAGAAAAGTATAGCCTCGGCCCTTCAGTCGTTTTCAGGAAAAATAAAAGTCCATAGAATTGTCTCAGTTGTGGGTCGTTAATGTGCCTATAGAGGCTTAGCTATGGTGGCCCACTGTACGATAGGTGCGACTCATATTCTGTTAAAACTCGGTCATACCATTCTGCGAGCATTTAGAGAAAAACTCATTTTCGAAACACGGGCTTCGAAAACTTTGGGCGAAAACTTTTATGTGGCACTTACGTTCGCTTACTTGCTTTGAATGCGGAAGACTGGGGATTCTTATTAGCAGCTTTTTTCCTGCTACATCACATTTACATCGTTTTCTTCGCTTCGTTTCTTCATCTTACGGCACGAATCACTCCAGCAAGCAAACTGGCACACGCCACAGCTTCTCTAGATTCAGGGCTCTGCGCAACTGGCATACACCTTTGTACTCCAGTGTCATCACGCACACGTGTTAGGCGGCACTCATTATTAACTACTTGCACGTTTGCAATTAACAGTTTTGTGAATGTTATAAACCATATTTCTTACTTTTCTGCGGTACTCAATTCTAGCCATTTTCATAAGTGTGTATGTGCAGCAAAGAAAACAACATGAACAATAACACCTTTTTTCTGTTCTGGCAACGAGGGGAGATAGCACAGTTAGAACCTCAATAATAGTAAATCCCCTGGACCTGACGGGTTAGGGCAGGCTTTTATAAAGTCTTCAAGTCAAGCTCGCAGTCTCCTTATGCAATGCTTTTCGCGAATCTTTCAAGCAGGGTTGCTTACTTCCCTCCTTCTCCAAAGCCTATACGATACTTATACCCAAAAGCGATGACCCAGAACAACTTAGCAAAATAATTGAACAGACCAATCGCCCTAAAAACGCAGACTACAAAATTTCATGAAGGTGCTAGCTAAAAGATTACAAGCGGTTATAAAAACATTGCTAGGTCGCATAATACGTGTGGCATAAAGGGGAGGAGAATTTACGCAAATATTCATGTTGTATGCAGTATACTTGAATTGTGCAACATGGATTTAGGCGTGTAACAATGCTACAGATCGACTTCAAAAAAGCCTTTGATAAGGTTTGCGGTACCGGGGTTCTTGCACCCGGCCGCGGTTGCCCAGAAAGACGCTGCGCACTTTAAACTACACCTTTACTGGGAGTGCCGTTCCGTCGAGGTCCACTCGTCAGCCGATCCGGCTGCGCACACCCAGTCCATGCCAGTCCACCATGTTCTCATCTCCCTCATCTCGCGCCACATCTTCATCCTCACCTGGTACATGTCCATCCCGTGGGAATGTCCCCCGCCACTATTGCCGGTTAACCACAGGTTTGCCATGATGACATTTGATTACAATTCTGAGACACGTCGGCCTTATAAAGTCATTTTTGAAGGGGTTATAACTGCGTATCTTAACTCGACCACTAAAATAATCGTTAAGAAGGAGCTAACAGAAAGCGTTCAAATCTGTTCGTCGGTACGACGAGGATGTGCACTGTCGTCCTTGCTTTTCGCTTTGTACGTCGAACCCTTATGCGCCAAAATTTGCAACAGTGCCGTAATCAGGGAGTATGTTTTCAAGTCCTGTGCTGTAAAAGTACTTGCGCAAGCGGAGGATGTCACTTTTTTCTGCGTTGATCGCGAAAGTATTCGTAGTGCTTTGAGGATCACGCAAGAATTCTGTGATAAAGCTTGAAGTTCGGTCAATCTTAAAAATGCGTTGGTCTTTGTCATGGTGTTTGGTCAGCAGTACCAAGAGTTTACGAGCGAGTGTCTTGGTTACCTAAGCCTACGCGTTATCTCGGCATCCCTTTTGAGCGCAACCGACAAAATACGGCCTGCTGGAACGAGAGAGCACACGAGGTGCGCTAATGGAAAGATGGGGAGGTAGGAATATGTCCATATTTTTTCGAGCAACTGTATGTAATATATTTATTCTATCGAAATTATGGTACAGTCTGCAGGCAGTGTATTCTTTTATGTTAAACGTGCAAAAATTTCATCGTATATTTGCAGTGTTTGTATGGCAGTCTCAGTACGAAAGCACGAGTTGGAGCAATCTTTTTAGATGGCTCGAAGGGGGTGGACTTGCACTACCCCATTTATTTATTCGCCAACTTGTATCCCGTTTTTCCTTTTCAAGGGACCAGTCTGACCCTTTTGTACGTGCTTTCTTGCAGATTAAGTTGGTCAATGATTTACCTGATTTTTTTTGTGCCCACAGTTCAAGGATCACGTATTAAAGTCAGTTGTTTCTGGCGTGAAGTTGTATTTGCATACCACTTCTTGATTGCTAGTTTTTCTCGCGATTACCTGTCTTCAGTAACCCGCAAAATTTTTATTGTTTAGAGATTTAACGGAATCCATGTTTGCCGAGCCTCTGTATAGGACTCGATTCCGTGCTGGCCCAGGTCAGGATGCTTTAAAAAGAGTTTAAAAAATGCCGGTACCAGGAGGAATAAAGACCTTTTCTACAAGCTGCACACGGAAACGCTACCTGTTAAAACGCGGATGCGAAGCAGGGGTCTTTATCTGCCATGGGGTGCCGATTGCTTCTTGTAGAAGAAGCCCGAAAGTGTAGAACAAGTTTTCTTGGATTGTTGGGTTGCCGTCTTTTTTTGGGACGTCCTCGAACGAACTCTTAAAAAAGACTTTACTCCAACATCTCACGGCCTTCGGTACTTATCTATCATGCCTGAAACTGTACCGTATGACTTGATTTTTCTCCTTGGGGTGCACGGAATCTGGAGGAGCTGCATGACTCTTAGGAATTCGGATGTGGATGCGCGTTCAGTTGGTTCTTATTTTGTGTCGAATGTTTGTGAATTGCTACTCTACCGCCAAGAGGGACTGTGGTGCGCTCACTTCACTGGTTTCAGTATCAGCCTGGCGTTTATACTAAAAATGGTCAAGAGAGGCGCCGGAGCCCCTGAAAAGGCGAATAAAGAGACAATGAATGGAGTTTTCAATATTTTTGGGCAATAATGCGTTATTCGTGCGTTATATATTATTGTATTATATATTATATTATATATTATCATAATTTATATTACATAATATATATATTACATTGTATACTATATTGTAATTGCCTTATATGTTTTCATTATTTTATATTTTTGTGGACTCATTCGCGGCCTAGCAACGCCAGCGTCCGTCGCAATGCGACAGCGGAAAGATCACCCGAACATTGCATAATAGTAATGTGTACAGCTTGGCGCAGTAGGATAGAGATTAACTTCATAGCGCGAGGGAACGAGGTACGATCCTGAACAAGGGAAGCGGTTTTCTTTTCGAAGCCTCTGTTTAAGGGTGGGACACCCTTATCCCAGGCGAGCCACAACGAAACGCTAGGCTCCTGAAGTGCTCCGCACTTAGAAGAGCTGTTTTGTTTTACAACGCACTAGAGCAGTAATCCTTCATTTTAACTGTCAGATAGCTTGATGAAGTAGATACCTTTGCTCAATACCCAAGCATCAATAAAAGTAGAGGCAGGAGTTTCTTGGTTTGTTTCTTTCAGGGATACATGAGACGGGCGAAAACTTCATACATTAAACAACGTCCAATCTATGGGTCGGTCGGGTTTGACATTGTTGACAAGAGTTCAATTTTGGAGTGAAAAAGAGCAGGCACATACCTTGAGCCTCCAACACAATAGAAGAGCTGGCATCGTCGTAACTGAAATCAATTGGTACTCTGCAAAATAGAAATGTGGAGAAGTCTGAAAACATCGGCAGTATATTTTGATTGGGTGAAGGGGCATCTCTGCCTTTTTCGCTGAGTTCAAGAGCCACCGCCATAGAGAATTTGCGGCAAAGAAGAACAAACCTGATTTTTAAAGACATATAGCCTGAGACTATCGCCTTTGAAGTGTTGCTGCCAATGTTTTTTGTAATTATTTCCTCTGTATTAACTCATCGAGGGTCCCTGTACCGCCAGTGACTTTGAGACCCTTGTCGGTAGTGCTTATACTTATGTACTTCTCTTATGCACTTCAATAAACTTCTTCTTTATAACAGACAATACATTTTTGTAAATGCTGGCCATTTTTGCGTCATTACGATAGAAATACGTGCAAAACCTGAAGCAGCTGCACCAGGAGTGAAGTTTACATTCAGTGCGCGGGGTCAAATACATGGGAAAAGCCGATAACAAGTCACCCGGGAGCTCATAGAGGCCTTTTTTATCGCAAAAACCATGAAAATTGGTTCAGC